>NC_081568.1:110227630-110527630 GCF_022355385.1 Mustela nigripes | reverse complement strand
CTCAACCCTCAGTTTGTTTTGTGACATTAAGAGTCTCTTATGGTTTGTGTCCCTCCCGAGCCCGTCTTGTTTCATTTATTCTTCTCCTACCCCCCAAGCCCCCCACATTGCATCTCCACTTCCTCATATCAGGGAGATCATATTATAGTTGTCTTTCTCCGATTGACTTATTTCGCTAAGCATGATACACTCTAGTTCCATCCACGTAGTCGCAAATGGCAAGATTTCATTTCTTTTGATGGCTGCATAGTATTCCATTGTGTATATATAGCACTTCTTCTTTATCCATTCATCTGTTGATGGACATCTAGGTTCTTTCCATAGTTTAGCTATTGTGGACATTGCTACTATAAACATTCAGGTGCACGTGCCCCTTCGGATCACTACATTTGTATCTTTAGGGTAAATATCCAGTAGTGCAATTGCTGTTTTGTAGGGTAGCTCTATTTTCAACTTTTTGATGAAACCCCATGCTGTTTTTCCAGAGTGCACCTCCATTTTTTTTACTTCAAAATGGGAAACATGAAGTTGATTTCTAAATTATGTCATCCATGACTTGGGTTTACCCTGGTTTCCTCTTCCTTGTAATGAAATAGAAATGGGGATGCATTCGCTTTTCACTCTTGTAGGCAGTTGTTTTCTTTGGGCAGCTGGGTGGATGGCATAAAGACAATGAGACAGTTTTCCCTGTGGGATAACAATGTAGAGGAACTTTGTTGGGGAGCAGGGTTAAAACCTGGACAGCAAGCTCCAACCTACTGGGAGCAGCTCTTAAAACAAATGTAGGGTAAGTGTGAGGGGGCCTCATGCTTTTCAAAGCTGATTATAGTCATAAATGATGGGAAATGTTGAAAGAGAATAGGAAAAAATGAATACTAAGTGTATCTTTCTACCAATAAAATGTAACATATAAGAAATAATCAAATATTCATTGAAACAATCAGGCATCAGAACAAAAACTGAGGTCTTCTTGCTTTTAAAATTTATAGAAAGAAGCTTTTTTTGTTTTTGCTTTTTTTTTTTTTTTTTGAAAGTTTTAGTAAGGCTCCCAAGTTTTAAGTAAGGTATTTTTATTTATTTATTTATTTATTTATTTATTTATTTATATTTAATTTTTTTAAGTTTTCTTTTTAAAGATTTTATTTATTTATTTGACAGAGAGAGATCATAAGTAAGCGGAGAGGCAGGCGGAGAGAGGAGGAAGCAGGCTCCTGGCTGAGCAAAGAGCCCGATGAGGGGCTTGATCCCAGGACCCTGGGATCATGACCTGAGCCGAAGGCAGAGGCATTAACCCACTGAGCCACCCAGGCACCCTTAAGTAAGGTATTTTTACATAAAATGTTATCGTTTAGCTTCCTTTCCTGGTACTCTCCCCAGACTCATTCCTCGCCAGACACAAGGACCTGGTTGTTCTCTCACACATGACAAGAAAGTGACACCATAGGGCTTTGGCAGTGGATATTCCCTTTAATGGAATGTTCTTTTCTAGATGTTCTCTTGAGTAATTTCCTCACCCTTCAAGCCTTTTCTCAAAAGTAGCTTCCTTGGGGTGCCTGGGTGGCTCAGTGGATTAAAGCCTCTGCCTTCGGCTCAGGTCATGATTCCAGGGTCCTGGGATTGAGCCCCATGTCGGGCTCTCTGCTCAGTGGGGACCCTGCTTCCTCCTCTCTTTCTGCCTGCCTCTCTGCCTACTTGTGATCTCTGTCTATCAAATAAATAAATAAAATCTTTAAAAAAAAAAAAAAGCAGCTTCCTCATGGAGACCTACCCAATTAGACACTGTATCTAGCAGCCTCTCCTTCCACCCAGCTGACAAGCCCTTCCTGAAAACTCTTCCCATTCCTTTTCCCTGCTCCACCCCTTTTTTCCCATAGAATTGATCATCTTCTAACATGCTGTGAATACTAGGTTTTTTTTTCAATATTTATTATTTATTATCTCTTCCTTCTTCCACCCAGACTCACTCAGAGAGAATGCGGAACTCCAAGAGGGTAAGGATTTTGGGGGGAGATATATATCTATAGATATACATATACATATAATTTTTTAAAGATTCTCTTTATTTGAGAGATGCCTGGGTGGCTCAGTTGGTTAAGCAGCTGCCTTCGACTCAGGTCATGATCCCGGCGTCCTGGGATCGAGTCCCACATCGGGCTCCTTGCTCAGCAGGGAGCCTGCTTCTCCCTCTGCCTCTGCCTGCCATTCTGTCTGCCTGTGCTCGCTCTCTCCCGCTCTCTCTCTCTGATAAATAAATAAAATCTTAAAAAAAAAAAAAGATTTTAATTATTTGAGGCGGGGGAAGAGAGAAAGAGAGAACATGAACAGGGGGAGAGGCAGAGGGAGAAGCAGACTCCCTGCTGCCGAGCAGGGAGCCCCATGTGGGACTTGATTTCCGAGCTCCAGGATCATGACCTGACCCAAAGACAGACACTTAACTGACTGAGCCATCTAGGCGCCCATATCTTTGGTGTCTTTTTCTTTTTTTTTCTTCATGGGATGTGTCCAAACCACCTAGTATAGCATCCACAGGTAAACGGTAAAAAGGTTCCCAATTAGGATTTGTTAAATAAATAAACAAAAGTTATGTAATCCACATGAACTGCAAAGCACGTTGGGCTAAGGAAAACAGAGAAATTTTCATATATATCTGCTTTTGCTGTTGTTGGGAGATACCGAAACAGGAAACCAAATAGATTAAGGGTTTGTTTTGTTTCCTGGGAGAAGAACCACCTAGAAACTGGTCCCTTTTACTACCCAGTTTACAGTATTTCCTGAGATTAATCATATCTTGCATTTGAATGATGCTTCTAGATTTTTTCTTAAAGGCCTGTGCTGTATGTTGGCTTGCTTTAGTCCCTATTTTGTAATAAAACTAAAGCTCAGAGAGGCAAAATCTTGTCCAATGTGTTACATTCAGCAAACGTGACTTCACATTGGGGTATCTAGGCTTTCTAATTTCATTAACTATCTTCACAGAGAGAGAAGACCAAGGATTACCCCCACAGAGAAGCAGAAAGACAAGCAACCGGGGTGTGTGTGTGGTGGTGGGACTCAAAGTGTGATGTCTGTCGGCAGACGAGGAGGAGAAGAACAGAGACAAATCGTTAGAATTACAGGAGAACGTCGTCATTGACAATGACCTACATTTGTTGTTCAGTATTCAAAACATGTTTTAAAAGGCCAAAATGATATCTAAAGTGTATTTCACAGTGCTTGTTTATGCCTTAACTGCCATAAAATTTAGATTTTGTGAGGAGATTTATCATTATTTTCTTCGTTTCTTGTCATGTAACTATAACTCATTTAGAAACTTAAGGTCAACACTGAAATTTTGTCATTGTTTTTCCGTAGTTCTCAGCTCTCCAGCTATGAGTTCTCAATATTAGTAGCAATTTTTGCTTTTTGTTATCATGTATTTGTCAGATATTTCTGGAATACACAGCTGTTAACTGCAAAACTATTCTTTTAAGTGTCAACCTTCAATCATTCAGCTCTTTCATTTCTATTTTTTTCCCCTAGCAGCTGTTCTGTTGATTGTCTAGAAAATTGTCCCTTCTATGTTTAAAATTAAAACAGGAAGTGCAAAATAAAAAGGTCATATGTGAAAAAGGATGGTAAAATCCTAAGAACCCAAGGGCTGAGCACCAAGAAATTGAAATGCATATGCCCTGTAAACACCCCCACATGCACACATTTGGAATGCAAAAACACACACTTAATGTCCACCTTATTGAAACAAGTCAGGAGAAGTATCAAATACGTTAAGTGCACACTAGGTGTTTATTACTTTGCTAAATGCTAAAACATACTTTCAGGAAGTAGATAAGTTGTTACTACCCTCATTTTACAGTTGAGGAAACCGAAGCTCAGGGAAGTTAAAGGACCTAATCAAGAGCCTAAAGCCAGGAAATTGCATAGATGAGGTTGGAACTGAGTTTTGTCTTGATTTCAAAAAGCTTGTGCTCTCTTCTCTTTTTATCGCCGTTTTTCCTGATCTATTTCAGACATACAAAAACTGTACAGAGGAAAATGAGAATCTAGGTACCCATCTGTCAATTTAAGGAAGAGAAAATTATAAATAAGTTGGACCCCTAATTATATTTGCCAGTCTCTTTTGCCTCTTTTCCTCCTGAATTTGTATTTTTCATTCCCATTTGTATCTTTACATGTTTACTACATATATATGTCTCTAAGCAATATTTAGTGTTATTGCTAATTTTTTACTCATCTTTATAGACACATATGTATAGGTATATATGCATATATACACCTACACATATGTATATATTTAAATACATATGTGCATATTTATATACCGATCTATGTGTATAAATATATGTATATCTGTATATATATGATGAGATACATGTATATGCATATACTCTATTTATGCCTGATGATGTTCAGAAAAATTCATCTGAATGATCTGAGCAAGGATTGCTGTGACTTTATCAAAAGCCTTTTTGATATCAGTGAAGATGATCATATGATACTTCTTAAATTTTATAATGTTATGGGTTTTATTCACTGCTTTTCTAATATTCAACCATCTTTGATTTTGTGAAATCTCCCTATTATGGTGCTGATATATTATTTTTAAATCTGCTTTTGGATTTTAATTGCTAAATTTGAGTGATTTGTTTTTAATTCAATTTATTTAGACTAAGAAAATATTCACCCATATTCACCCATTTCTCCCATTTCCCACCCTCCATCTCTGGCAACCATCAATCTGTTCTCTAGATCTATGAGCTTGGTGTTTGTTTGTTTGTTTAAACTTCCATGTATAAGAGAGACCATATGGTATTTGTCTTTTTCTGATTTATTTCACTTTTTGATGGCTGAATAATATTGTATATATATACTACAATTTCTTTATCTATCCATGGATGAACGCTTAGGTTATTTCCGCATTTTGGCCGTGATAAGTAATGCTGCAATGGACACAGAGGTGTAATACACAAAAACCATACTGTTTTGATCTATTCTTCCCCCTCACTGCCTTTGGTCAGAATTAGGTGTCCAAGATGATTAGACATTTATGGAACAAACATTTAAGTTTAGGCAGCAGTCTTCTTTTCTTCTGTGGTGGGTTTCTTTTCTGCAGGCTTCTCTTCTCAGTAGCTGCATTTTTTTTTCCCACCAGAGGCTTCTTCTGCTCCTTCACGCCAACAGCCTCCTTTCCTGTCTTCCCTATCACAGGCTTCTTGCCTGGAACCCTTCTCATCTGAGTTGGCTTCCAGTGCTGCTGCTGCCTTATCCATCTGGAGTTTATAATTCTTGCTCCAGGAAAGAATGGTTATTCCGGCTCCTGGTCTTGGCATATGGGTTTAGCTTCAATACGATTCACGGGGTTTTGTATGGATTCCACTTTAGGACTCTACCATGTGTGGTGCTCAGAGGGCTCTTTGGATCTCTGAGCTTTTCCACAGATCATCTCACCTGCGGGAAGCACTTTTTGGTCCGAAGGCAAAAACGTCCCACATGCTCTCCAGGGGCCAAGTTTTCAAGTGTTCAGTTTGCTTCCATTAAGGAGAGTCATTCCAAGGATGTTTCTGAAGGCCTTCACGGTACTGTTGTCCTCATTACAAAGGAGGCAGGGTCTCTCCTGTGCTGTATAGGACACATTTGGCCCTTGCCAGCTCTCAGATTTGCTGAGAGGCATAGACCTTCTTGATACCACTCCAAGCGTTCAGTTTCCTAAGAAGCAAATCAGGCTCCTTGGCCTTCTTGTAGCTTTGTAGCTTTGAGTTTTATCTCTGACCACCAAAACAAGTTCAGGCATTTTCTCAATTTGCTGACCTTTAGACATGCCCAACGCTGGTAAGGCCAAAGGTGGCCTGGGCGGAGCACGTGGCCTATCGCTTCTGTTGTTGTGTTCACTATGCGTTGCCTATGGTGTCGGGTCTTGGTTGGTGCAAACATGCAGCCCCTTGACACATATTTTCAAAACCACCCTGGCAAGAACTGTGAGTCTCACTGACTCGAACTCTAGAAATCTGAGCCCCAAGACTCAGGATTCGTTTGCTGACATGCTAATTCACTGATAGCACAGTGAATTCACTGTTAGTCTATTGTCATGCTAATTCATTGATAGTCTATTGTTTTTGCACAAGTTGGTGTGAACAAAGTTTACAATACCTGGTCAATTGGGAGTCTTGAACACAGCAGGCAAAGTGACATTTTTGCCAGAAGATTCCCTCTTTTTGAAGTACACTGATACCAGTGGGCAGGCACATGCCATGGCAGGGAGAGAAAGCCATGCTCCTCTCAAGCTCACTGGCTTCCAGAGGAAAAACTATTTTGATCTCTTCATTTTTTTTTTTTCAGACTAATGTTCTTGTTTTCTTTAGATGAATATCCAGAAGTGGAATTGTTGATCACATGGTAGTTCTATGCTGATCACAAGTTTTGAGGAACCTCCATATTGTTTTCCACAGTGGCTGAACCACTTTGCATTCCCACCAACAGTGCATTAAGGCTTCCCTTTTCTCCATATCATCACCAACAATTATTACGTCTAGTCTTTTGGATAAAGGCCATTCAAACAGGTGTCTGGTGATACTTCACTGTGGTTTCGATCTGCATTTCTCTGTTTAAGGACATAGAGCATCTTTTCATGTACCTGTTGTCCATCGGTATGGCTTCTTTAGAAAAATGTCTGTTCAGTTCTTCTCGTTTTTAACTGGACTTTTTTTTGCTATTGAGTTGTATGTGTTCTCTCTATATTTTGGATATAAGCCTCTTCACAGATATATGATTTGCAAATATTTTCTCCCATTCAGTAGGTCCTCTTCATTTTGTTGATGGTTTCTTTTGTTGTGCAAAATCTTTATAGTTTGATGTAGTCTCTCTTGTTTATTTTTGCTTCTGTTGCTTTGTTTTTGGTGTCAGATTAAAAAAATCATCCCCAAGATCTATGTCAGTTTCTTACCACCTGTGTTTTCTTCAAGGAGTTTTATGGTCTTAGGTCTTACATTCAAGTTTTCAATCCATTTTGAGTTCACTTTTGTGTATGTTGTTGATAGTGGCCCAATTTCATTCTTTTGCATGTGGATGTCCAATATCCCCAACACCATTTATTGAAGAGACTGTCCTTCCCCATTGCATATTCTTGGCTTCTCCATTGTAGGTTAATGAACTATTTCTGTGTGGATTTATTTCTGGACTCTGTATTCTGTTTTCAATGTGTCTATTTTTATGCCAATACCGTACTGTTTTGATTACTACATCTTTTTAATATAGTTTGAAACCAGGAAGCATGATGCCTTCAGCTGTGCCCTTCTTAAGATTGCTTTGGCTGTTTGGAGTTTTTTGTGGTTCCATACAAACTTTTAGGATTGTTTTTTCTTTTTCTGTGAAAAAGGTCTTTGGAATTTTGGTAGCAATTGCACTGAATTATAGACCTCTTTGGGTAGTATGAATGTTTTTAACAATATTAATTCTTCCAATCCATGAGAATGGAATACCTTTCTATTCGTTTTTGTCATTTGCAATTTCTTTCATCAATGTTTTATAGTTTTCAGTGTATAGGCCTTTCATCTCCTTGGTTAAATTTATTCCTAGGTATTTTATTCTTTCTGATGAGATTGTAAATGGGTTTTCTTAATGTCTTTTTCTGATAAGTTGTTGTTAGCTTGTAGAAAAAAACCAACTTTTCATGTGTTGGTTTTGTATCCTGAAATTTTACTAAATTTTTTAGTTTTAACAAGGTTTTGATGGAATGTTTAGGTTTTCTATATATAGTATCATGTTGTCTGCAAATAGTGACAATTTTACTTTTTCTTTTCCAATTTTGATGTCTTTTCTTTCTTTCTTTCTTCCTTTTTCTTTTTTTCCTAATTGCTGTGGCTAGGACTCTCACTACGATGTTGAATAAAATGGTAAGAGTGGGCATCCTTGTCTTATGCCTGATCCAATGTTGAATGTGATGTAAACTGTAGGCCTGTCATAAATGGCCTTTAATATGTTGAGATATATTTTCTCTATACTAGCTTTGTTGAGAGTTTTTATCATAAACAGATGTTGAATTTTGTTGAATGCTTTTTCTGCATTTATTGAGATGGTCATATAATTTTTATTGTCCATTTTGTTAATGTGGTATATCACATTGACTCATTTGCAAATGTTGAACCATTCTTGTGTCCCTGGAATAAATCCCACTTGATCATGGCATATAATCCTTTTAATGTATTATTGAATATGATTTGCTAACATTTGGGGTTTTTGAATCTATGTCACCAGGGTTATTGGCTTTTAATTTTCTTTTCTCATGACAACTTTGTTGGTTTTGGTAACAGCATAATGCTGGATTTGTAAATGAGTTTGGTAGAGTTTCCTCCTTTTCTATTTTTTCTGTTAAATCTAAACTAACTTTAAGACTTATACACTAATATTTATTTATTTATTTATAGTTTACTTATTTATTTGACAGAGAGGATAGCGAGAGAGACACACACACACACACACACACACACACACAGAAAACACAAGCAGGGGGAGTGGGGGTGAGAGAATCAGGCTTCCCACTGAGCAGGGAGCCTGATGCAGGTCTCGATCCCAGGACCCTGGAATCATGACAAGAGCTGAAGGCAGACTTAACGACCAAGTCACCTAGGTGCTCCTATGCACAGATATTTAGAAGTAATATTGATCAGAGCCAATAATCCAGGTCAACGACTAACTTCCTTCCTTCCTTCCTCTCTCCCTCTCTCCTTCCTTCCTGCCTTTCTTTCTTTCTTTCTCTCTCTCTTTCTTTTTTTCTTCCTCTACTTAGTTTTTTCTTTGGGTTTTCCTGGACTTTGCAGTTCATTTGAATGCAAACTCTAAACCAGAATAAAGGCACATTTGGTGAATAAATTGTTTGTGTCCCTTCTTTTACAAGCACCTTCAAGTATCAGTTTTCTGTACCAGTATCATTTAATTTCCTACATTACGCAGGCCAAGAACTTGTCTTGTATCCTCATATATTTTTTAAGATCCAAGGTTCATGGTTACTTAACTAAGTTCAGTGTGTAAACATGTTTGTTATAAACAACATGGATCTGGCATCCCCCAGACCAAGTGATCTGAGAGGCACCACCAAGATGGTAGCTGCAGTGTTTTTTATTTTTATTTTTATTTTTTTAAAGATTTTATTTATTTATTTGACAGACAGAGATCACAAGTAGGCAGAGAGGCAGGCAGAGAGAGAGGGGGAAGTAGGTTCTCTGCTAAGCAGAGAGCCCAATGCGGGGCTTGGTGTCCCAGGACCCTGGGATCATGACCTGAACTGAAGACAGAGGTTTTAACACACTCGGCCATCCAGGCGCCCCTAGCTGCAGTGTTTTTTATAACGGAACATACTAATTCTTCTGACATATTCTACTGGTCACACCAAGAGACCAACTCTAGTATAATTTGGGAGGGGATCACACAAGGGTGTTAATACTGTGAGGTGGGAATCATTAGGTGCCACTGTAGAAGCTGGCTGCCAGGTACATACCCACATTTAAATTCTATTGAATCTAGTCTGTACTGATGGTTCATGACAGCAGTGTATTCACAGAACCCTAGATAATATCTGACAAATAGTAAGCTACTAATAATTTTTAATAATTGGCTAATTTTATTTTATCATAGATATGGGTTTTAGGTTTTTCTAGGAGGATCTATAGAAGAAGGATATTTCAGCTGCCATAATTTAGTAAAGAGAAGTTAAAGGCATGCCTAATTACTGTGTATATGTGAATCTTGGGCATTACTTCAAAATTTTATTCCTCAAAGAGGAATGTTCAAGAGAATGGGCATTTAAAATTGTGATCCAGTTTTTACTGTTAGATGTATTGTTATTTTGAAGTTATTTAGGGTACGTTATAGGATAAAATATTAAGTAAATAAGTTAATGGTTTAGGAATAAAAGTTTCCATAGAGAGGAAAACAAATATAAGATATTAAAACACTTTGTGATTTTAAATGAGCTAGAAATATCAGTGAGCACTTGTGAGTCTACCCATTCATCTAACCAAATAAAAGATTCTACACTTGATCTTAGCCAAAAGGCCGAGAAGCAATAACCAAATAAAAGATTCTATTAATTTCCCTAATCTTATAAAAGAAACAATGACAATCTAGCAGAAATGAGTACCCCACAATACTATTTTTCACTAAAAGGAACAAAAGCTCCTTGGAGATATGGCTGATTCTAAATCTGAAACAGAAAAATTTTAAGATTAGCCTGGGACGTCTTGCCCCAGAAAGCAGGAAAGCTATCAAATTTTAATGTGCTCATATTAAAAGGATATATGGCACAGCTTGCAGGAGGTCCCACTGACCAGATAGGGCAGATAAGGCAACTCAAACATCAAAAAGATTTAATATGTTGGCTAACTGAACATACAAAAATAATAATAATATGCAAAAGAAAGGAAAAGAGAAAAAAGGAAACAAGAAAGGAAAAAAAAAACTAATGAGGTACTATATGTTGACTAACTGAACATAATAAAAAAAAATAAATAACCTCTTAAAAAAAGATTTAAACAGGGTATATAAGAAAATTATGAGTCCATGGTGAGACAAAAAATTAAAATAGAACAACAATACCAAACAAAACACACTAGCCCCAACATACTGATTCTCAATGGAGTTTTCTAAGAAATCAACTCATTACTCTGACAACTAATAAAAAATCAAATATTTATTCTGCCTGAATAATAGTTGACCATAGAATGATCTTTTTTTTTCCCCATTAAATTCCAACTGACATAAATATCCTTTTTAGTTTCAGGTGTAAATCACAGTGATTTGATATTTTATAAATATTTTATAAATGAATGCGAGAAAAAAATCACCCAACTGAGCAATAGGCCAAAGACCCTAAGAGACACCTCACCAAAGAAGAGATCAGATGGCAAATAAGCATATGAGAAGAGGCTCCACATTATGTCATCAGGGAAATGCAAATTAAAACAACTAGATACCACTAACCATCTATGAGAATGGCCAAAATCCGGAACACTGATACCACCAAATGCTGGTGAGGATGGGGAGCAACAAGAAATCTCATTCACTGTTGGTAGAATATACAATGATATGGCCACTTGAAAGACAGGTTGGTGGCTTCTTATAAAACTAAACATACTTTTGTCATATGACCCAGCAATCATGCTTCTTGATATTTTCCCAAATGAACTGAAACCTTATGTCCATTCAAAAACCCGCACATAGAAGGTTATAGCAGCTTTACTCATAATTTCCAAAGTTTGGAAAAAAGACTCTGGAGCATCCAGACAGTGGAAACTATTCAGCACTAAAAAGAAATAAACCTTCAAGCCATGAAAAGATGTGGAGGAGAGGTAAATGTTTATTACTAAGTGAAAAAAGCCAATCCGAAAAAGCTGGATTCTGTACGACTCTAACTATACGACCTTCTGGAAAAGCCAAAACCATGAATCCAGTAAAAATTTCACTGGTGTCCAGGGGTAGGGGTGGTAGTAGGGATGAACAGGTAGAATGAAGAGGATTTTTAGGACAGTGAAACTACTCTATGTGATACTATAACGATGAATACATGTTTGGGATTTTTTGTTGTTTTTGATACACATTATTATATATTTGTTCAAGCCCATACAATATAAAACACCAGGAGTGACTCCTAATGTAAACTATGGACTCTGGGTGATTATCATGTTTCAAAAGGTAGGTTTACCAATGGTAACAAATGTATCACTCTGTGGGGGTTGCTGATAATGGGAGATAGGATATGCGTGTGTGTAGGCAGGGGTATACATATATATCTATACATTGTGCTGTGAACCTAAAAGTGCCCTTAAGAAATAAAGTCTTAATAAATTAAAAAAATGTTAAGAGGTCTGTGATTTGGGTCAACATAATAGCACACTTGGCAATTATGAGTAAAAATGAACTGGCACCTAGAGATATGGTCTGAGGTATTACACAGACAGAAGGAAAATTAATGATATTCTTGCCTTCTTGGTCATGAGCTAGTTCAGAAAATGTGGTAAGGCCTGTGGATTCAGCCTTGGTGTAGACATGATCACCAAAAAGGTAACTCTGTTTTCCCTGGAATGATCTGAGAGAGCCCAAGTACCACATGGGTCCTAGCCCAGTGCATTTGTTTTTCCTCCATTTATTTGATCCAGGCTCAAGAGAGATTATTTGCCTGATTTGGTTTACACCTTTGTTTTCCCTATGAAATTTAAAAAAAAAAAAAAAAAGATTTTATTTATTTATTTAACAGAGAGAGAGAGAGAGATTGGAAGTAGGCAGAGAGGCAGGCGGTGGTGCGGGGGGAAACAGGCTCCCCACTGAGCAGAGATTCCCCATGTGGGGCTTGATCCCAGGACCCTGAGATCATGACCTGAGCCAAAGGCAGAGGCTTAACCCACTGAGCCACCCAGATGCCCCTCCCCATGAAATTTTTTAAGCATACAAGGTGAGGGAACATGTCTTATTCAGGCTTGTCAATCACTATTTCCTGAAGCAAAGAATTTTTCAGAGCAAAGACAAGAAAAAGTCACTTGGACTCACATATTACAGGCCTAAAAGAAGCCAGGTCACCTGCCTATTTATTATAAAAGTGGAATTAATGCCAATTTGCAAGCTTATAGATATGAAGACAGCCGCCAAGTCCCAATGTGAATAGCGTTTGTGGAATTACATAGTTACAGAAAAAATCAATCTCCTGAAACATTCTCTCAGCAATAACAATGATAACCCTATTCTGTTTCTTTTGCTAATCTGAGTTATTGACTGGGTGGAGGTGGGAGGTGAGAAGCAGCTAGCTGTTCACATGGGTGGTATACAAGATAATCTTAAAGATTCTCTGCCCCAAATTATGTTCACTCTTTTCTGTTTCTTATGCTTGCAAATCCTAGATTTTTAATACTAAGAAAGAACTTGATTGAATATGGAATAAAACAAAAAGTGATCTGTTTCCAAACTGATAATAACTTGGCCTCTATGCTCTTGCTACCTCCCTGCTGTCTATGTTTTCTTGTCAGCTGCATACCCCGGCAGAAAAGACCGACTTCCTAGATAACAGAGGGTTCTCTCGAAATGGGAGGACCTGGATTTCCTGGCTGAAAACTCCAAACAAACTCTTAAGATCCATGTAACATAATTAAATTCTTGGCGGTGCAGAACTGATCAACAGGGCCAATCCAGGAGCAGTGACAGCTCTGGGGACAGCATAAAAAAGCTGTGCGTCTTTGGAAGGAGGAAAGTAGACAGACGCGTTTTCTTCCAGTTTGGAAACTGCAGATATTCTATTTTTCTTCCTTTAAATAACTAATCCTGGGATTTGGGGGCAGATGATTTTATCCAAACTTCAATTCATAAAATTTCTTGTATGTCTAAGCAGTTTCTGCATTTGACTTGCATTTGACTTAAGAGGTACATGCCATAAAAATCAACAGAATATTTTCTTTAGAATATTAGGAACATACAGAAATCTCAGTAGAGATATTGCTGTATCAAATATGTTTTGATAAATAACACATTTCAAAGTTTTGTATTTTATTCATCCAAGATTTTAACAAAAAATAATCTGAAGAGGCTAGTGACATGAAGGGATCCTCTAGGAGGAAAGAATATCTATCCCTAGTTTTCAATTGCAGACTGAACATCTATGCAAAGATCAACCATGAAAGGATATGAACAAAGGTTTGGGCAATTAAAATGTTACCAGTTACAGCACAGAAGGGATAAGAAATCTGCTTTTCTCTTTTTGGGCAATTGCATTTTAACTATTAGAAAACAAAATAATCCAATGAACATCTGTCAGGACTATGTTGAATAGTCCTTTAGAATGTTTTTATGTTTAATTAAAGGTTTGTTTTCATATTACCCTGAGCACTATTCATTGGGGGTACAGACAGAAGAAAGGGACTAAACATATTAATATAATTAATATCTAATCAATAGATACTAATTGATATGTAGGAAAATTGAACATATCAGTTGAGCCTATTTATGGCATGAACTAATTTAAAAACCAACAAGCTTTGGAATGTCATAAAGAAAACAAAAGCAAAATGTAGTCTCCCTTTTTACCGCAATTTTGGCAAATGTAGTAAATGAGCATAGAGATATAAAAAATATATAATCCAGGGATTATTAGTCACTTTACAAAAAAAAGGCTTTTATGTTAAGAAAGTATTTTTATAGGAATTATTTCTGTAAGTATTAATATATAACTCATTTTATAATTATTTTATATATTACTACATTTAAAGGATGCTAGTAGCTGCTCACCATGAGACATTTTTGTGTTGAACCAGGAGACAATTTATAAAAAATTCTTGAGTGATGCTTAGTTTAATCCTCATGTGTCTATTTCTTTCAGTGGGAGTGATGATACCAAAACAACAACATCGACTGTCAAAAGTACCATTTTTCCAAATATGTCACATAAATCATTAATATGAGTTGATTTTATGATGAAAGACTGCAGGTCAATTTTAAGTATAAGAAAATAAGTATGGCCAAGTATTATAAAACAGACATGAAACGTCTCACTAACATGCTTTATTATTTTAAATTCCTTTTCTGTACTTTTTGCTACCCGTATGCCTACTTTTTCCTGTTTCCGCCATACCTGTCTACCCTCCCCCTTGTTTCCTCCACTCTCATTCCTTGCTGTCTACAGTGGTGCCCAGTGTCTGCGGTGTATGTCTTTGGAAGGGGGAAGGTAGATAGACATGTTTTCTTCCAGTTTGGAAACTGCAGATGTTCTATCTATAAATGTCACACAGTGACATTTCCAACACCGCTTGGTTCTCTGTTAGCATATATTATTGTATTTAGATATTAGTAAATTAGCATATTTAAGTATATTACATTATAGCAAAATGGACTACGGAACTGCTAGGCTCTCCAATTCACTGGGCACATCAAAAGGCTTATTTATCTATGACACAAGCAGCTATAGCCACATTTTAATTTACTTGTCTTTATTTGCTCTAAAGAACATTTCTCAGAGTTTGACTTTATTTTCAGAGGATCACTCTGAACACTGATTTCAAACTCTGAAAAATAAGCCCTTTCAATATTTCTCTGAAAAATAAGCCCTTCCAATTATTCATCTGATGAATAATTACTAATGAATAATTACTAATAATTACTAATCAGTAGATAAGGTGGATAAAGTGGTTCTCATGACTTCTAGTCAGGATCCAGCTACGACACATCTGAGAGTTCGATTTGGTAAATACACAAAGAAAGCATGGGGAATAGTGTTTAAAGTAGAAAGGATTCAAAATAAAAGAAAAAGGAAACGTTCTAGAGGAAACAGGCCTTAATATAGTGCCTTTTCCTGTCCACAAAACCAGCTCTGTCACAATCTAGCAGGTGTAGCCATGGCTGATTTTTCCCTGTCTGCTGTGTTACAGTCTCTGGTGATTGGAGGCTTAGCCCAGGGCATGTTCGAACACCACCGATGGGTGAGAACGGTCAAATAACACAACTGTCACAGATCTGGCAGAGGTAGGTTTCCAGATTCCAAAGGTGCTGGCCACTTGTGACGCCCCTGTAAAAACAGCCTTTCATGTTTATATTGAGGCCGTTTACCTAAAAGACTTTGGAAGCATAGCTAATGCCATCATCCCCCAGGTAGGACATGGATCAGGTGTTTGGAGAGTTATTTACTTAGGAACTTTTGGACTGATTTGAATTAGATTGTTTAAAAAGTAGGTACAGAATGTTAATAATGAAAGTTATATCACTTATTTATAGATGGAACCAAATATGGAGGTAAAACAATAAATGAGGTTAATTTTTTTCAATCTCTGAGTGAGGACATACAGAAAATATTACGTAGACATCTTTTCTTTTACTTTAACCAATTAAACAAATCGATGTTTATGACTCTGCCCACAGCTCCGAGTATTGATTGCCTCACATCCCAAGACGTCAGTTTCTTGCTCACCCTGTTCTCTCTTCTCCTTGGTCAAGTTTACACGGCCTCAACTGAGTTAACAAATGTCTATTTATATAAAAAGACTGTGGATAACCTCCCACTGTTCATTTTCTGCTCTACCGTTGCTGTAGTTTTCCTTTGTGTGTTCTATTCATTTACCAGTTCAGAACGTCAGAAAGGTAGAAGAGGTATCTGTAGATTTACTTGTGTTTTGAGAAAACGTTATTTGGTCAGGTGATTTCCAAGTCTAACCACAACATCCCTTTGTGTGTCAGCAAAGGAACCGCATCCACAATACTAGAACTCTACAGTTCTTTGCCTTAAAAGACTCCAAGAGATAAGAATGCAGTCCAGGTCTATTTATTTATGAGTAATCTGACCAGTTTAAGTGATCAAAATCATACAACTTGTTAGCAACACTAGTAAACCAAAGCGCCAGGCTTCTAGTTCCCCTTGTCCACTGTTACCTGTTTGTTCAAATATATGTGACATTCACTGCACTTAAAGTATAGATATGGATGCTACTGGAGAAGTTTTCAAACAAAATCAAATTCACGTCCAATTGTTTTTTTGTTTTTTGTGTTTTTTTTTTGTCATGAACATCAATAGCAATTGAGCTTATAGATAAAGGAACACTTCACAGTATTTTCTTACAACTATTTTTTTTAAGAAGGGAAAGATTTTATTAGATGATCTCTATTGTTCCTTCTAGTTTTAATAGCCTTGGAATTCATAAATCATCCTAGAATGCATAGGTATGCAGCAAATGGCAAGAGGCATGCCTTTGTAAATTCAAAATGTTGTGATAGTGCACATTTACGGCTGAAAACATGGAATAAGAATAACCATCACAGCTGAAATGAGTATTTATTCTCCCTTTAATGTTGTTATATCTCATACTCTCCTGCCCCACTATTTTCCCATTTCATTCTGCATCAGTCCACTTACTGTGCTCTGTCTATAAATGCAGTGTGGTGGAATCAAAAGAGAATGAGCTTTGGCATATGATAGAAATAATATTTGAATCCAGGCTATGTGACCTTGAACTACACACTCAATCATTTTCTGAGTCTCAGTGTCTTCCACTGTATAATATAATTAGATTACACAAATATAAGTCTGTGGATGTGGTTATGAGGATCAGTGATCTTAAGTGGAATTTGGTTAGCACAGTGTTGTGATCTGATACTGAAAATAACCAGATTCTTCTTATTTTTATAAACAAGTATTCTGCGGATTTAAAGGGTGGGGGAAGGAGGAGGCGGCCAAACACCCAGCTATGTCCCTTCAAACATTTTATTGTAAAACTCACTTTTCTCTTTGTTCTCATAATACTCAGCTCTGCGAAATGCAAGGGACAAAAATAGTTCATTGCTATTTTAAAAATTCACTTCAAGCACAGTTTTACTTTGGTTGACTCTAACATTAGTGCTTACAGTCTCAGTTACAATGGTGTCTGCCTGCCTAGCTAAATATCTTAAGGCATATTTCTTATCTCTATGTTGCTTACACCTTATATGATCAATGAGTTCTCATTGGTTTCAGATGAAAGCATAATGGGACAAAATGTTGGCTTTAGTTAATAACGTGTTATTGTGGTTAGTTAAAATGAAAGCCTAATATCAAGATACACCAAGTAGAGAACAGAAAAGAAATTAGGGAGAAAGTAAAATATGAAAGAAAATTTATTTCTAAGCCAAACAGCAGAGTATGCTTGATATCCCTGAATTGAAAGCAGGTGAAGAGAAGGAAAAGACTATAAAAATTGTAAAAGATGTGGTTCCCTAGGAAAAAAAATATTAATATGTCTTTCACGGCTCCCATTTTCTAAGATTAAAGTGACTGCACTGAATGCATTTTTTAAAATGCATTCATTTTTTAAAAAATGAATGCATTTCTTAAAAAATGATTTTACTAGCAGTTGTAGTAATTTATGTTCATTGTAAAAATTTCAGGCTATGTGGAGAAACAAAGGGGAGAAAACTAAAGTTTTCCCCTGAGATAACCACTGTTAACTTCTGGTATCCTTTCATCTGTTCTTTTTTTAATGTATAATCCATATATAATCTTATTTCTTACAAAATATGGATGTTAGTATGCAAACAGCTTAAAACACTTCTGGTATGGTTTTTTTTATATATGCAAAAAGGAGAAAGACTGTATAATGAATAGCCATGTGCCATTGACAGTTATCAAGATATGGCCATCTTGCTTTATCTCTACCTTCTGTTATTTGTAGTCTTGAATTATTTTAAAGCAAATCCAGATGATCTATCATTTCATCCATAAACACTTCAATATTTAACTTTAGAAGATAAGAACTCTTGCACAAAACAAAACAATATCAATCACTAACAAAGTAACCACAGTTTCTTCATGATCTTCAAGGAGCCACATTATAATTGTTTTTTAATCTGGCTACTTTTGACAATATCATGGTTATCCTTTATTCACAATAAAAGAGTCTATTGCATAGAAATGGTGACCTAATTTGTATTGACAAAACTAAGTATGTGAGTACTCATTTCCCAATATTTCACCTGAAATGGGAGCTTATCATTCTTTTCTTTTTTAAGATTTTTAAATTAATTGATTAATTGATTTTAGAAAGAGAGAGAGAGAGAGAGAGAGTGTGTGTGTGTGTGTGTGTGTGTGTGTGTGTGTGTGCCAGCTGGGAGAGGGGTAAAGGGGGAGAAACAGAGGGGAGGAGCAAAGCAGGAGGGAAAGGGAGAACGAATCTCAAGCAGACTCCACCCTGGGTGCAGAGCCTAAGGCAGGGTTGGATCTCACCACCCTGAGATCATGACCCGAGTGGAAACCAAGAGTCAGATGCTTAACTGACTATGCCACTCAGGTGCCCCGGATCTTACCATTCTTGTAATCATTGTCAATTTGTTAGATTAAAAATGTAAGCATTTTGTCCATATGTTTATTATCCACTTATGCTTTTATGAATTGCTTATTCATGCTTTTGCTTCATTCCTATTGAAGTTTTGTTTTTTCTCACTGGTTTGTAAGAATTCTTCACAAGGGGGCGCCTGGGTGGCTCAGTGGGTTAAAGCCTCTGCCTTGGGCTCAGGTCATGATCCCAGGGTCCTGGGATTGAGCCTCCCATTGGGCTCTCTACTCAGCGGGGAGCCTGCTTCCTTTTCTCTCTCTCTCTCTCTCTCTCTGCCTGCCTCTCTGCCTACTTGTGATCTCTGTCTGTCAAATAAATAAATAAAATCTTTAAAAAAAAAAAAAGAATTCTTCACAAGCCTGTAGATGTCCTCAGATTGTTCATACTGCCATAATTTTACCTTGTTTTTTATTTATTTACTAAACTGGAACACTGGAGAGAAACAATATGGACATGTGGATTATTTGTAGTACAGGTAAACATTTATTTTTCCAGGTACCTTTCAAGCCTAGTTACAATGCCCCCTTCCCTGTTTCACATTTTGTCATATATTGCAAATGTTGCAAATATCTTCTCATTGTCATTTATTTTTCTCCTTTGTTTACAGCAATTCTTTTCTGTAGTAAAATTTCCTTACCTCAAGATAAACATAAATAGTACTAATTTTCTTCCTATATTTTTATTATTTCATTTTCTATTTTAAAATCTTAACCTCAAATTATTGTAATATGAGGCATGAATTTATTACAAATTTACCTTCATCCCAAATTGCTAATTGCTCCACTGCATTTGAATAGACCATTTTTTGCCCAATGATTCTATATGCCTTCTTTGTCATCTAGGTTACACATTGAATAATTTGAAAATATACATTATACGTTTAAAAATATATGTGTGTGAGGTGTGTGTGTGTGTGTGTGTGTGTGTGTGTGTGTGTGAAAGAGAGAGAGAGAGAGAGATAAAAGCAGGGACCTAAAAAAATCAGGTAAGTTTTAAATGAAAGTAGAAAAAAGGCAGTCTATATAGGGGTAGTTCTTCACTGGCATCCAGGAAATAAGAGGAAACTCTAAATATTTTTTGGAGAATAAATAATAAAAAATTGTGCAAATGAAATAAAATGATACCCGTGAATTGCAAAGTTTTCCCATTTTAGGTTTGCTGAGGACTTACGAGAGAATAAAACTAGCTTTTCCCAAGGTTACCTCTGGGTAATCCTTATACTCTACCTTTTACTTATTTAACATTTTTTTAGTCCCACTATGTGCCAGCCATTTTGCTAGGAGCTGGTTATACAAAAAAGAATATGATTGAGTTCCTGCCCTTAAGGAAATCATAGTTTCATTGACTGCACTTTTTTATATTTTGTTGTAATTACCTGTTAAGGGGCCTACATCTCTTCCCAGACTATGAGCTTCTGCAGAACAGCTTTCATGGTTTATTCATATCCTAATCCCCGGTGTTTAGAATAATTCCTGACACACAGTAGCTGCTGATCAATGAATATTTGTTGAATTCCCTGGGCGCAGAATCCCATTATCTCCAGGGTCATTTACACCCATACTCATCTGCCAGGGGGAGATAAGCATTTATTGTTGCAAATGAGTGACTTTTTCTTCCATGCTTAGGCCATCCCACACAACTTTGTCTCCTACAAATCCAACTCTCTGTCCTTCACCCATCCCTTCTCTCTCTTACACCAGGGCTGCCTTGTTTCCATTACATCAATGGTTTCCAACTCCCCAGCCTTTTTCCTCTGAGGCTTTCTCAGGCTGGGCGTGTTCCTCCATGGAAAGTCTGTAGTCTTCTCACAGTGGCCTGCTCTGTGGTACACTCTTCTCTTCTTTTGTCTTCCAGTGACTTCCTTCCTTCATCCTTTTAAGTCTATGGTGGTGGCTGACTGGCCGCTAATAGCCCTGGGATTCCTGATAATCTTTTGTGGTTTCAATATATGCCCCACCCACTCCTTCTGGGATAATCTTTTTGTAAATAAAACTTCTCCACATTACATTCTTTTAAGTGTCTCATCTATTTCTTTTCAATATTTTATTATTTTTTATTATCATTACTACTGCTTTTCCTGGGGAGTATGTGCATGTTGGGGTAGGTGGGGAAAGACAGGTAGGTTGTGCACACACAAGAAAGCAGTTTTCTGTTTGAAGATAGCTGATAGCTTGAAAAGTAGTTCCAGAGGTTGAAGTACACTTGGACTGAAGGAATCAGTGAAAAGAAGAGAGGTAAAACTTGAATACCTCTAAAAATAAATGGGCTCAGAATGTGCAGGGATCAGTTGGTGAGTGACACTGAGCCATGTTATTTATTTATTTATTTATTATTTATTATTTTTAAAGATTTTCTTTATTTATTTGACAGACAGAGGTCACAAGTAGGCAGAGAGGCAGGCAGAAAGAGAGGAAGGGAAGCAGACTCCCCGCTGATCAGAGAGCCAGATGTGGGGCTCCATCCCAGGACCCTGGGATCATGACCTGGGCTGAAGGCAGAGGCTTTAACCCACTGAGCCACCCAGGTGCCCCTTAATTATTTTTTATTATCTTATCCCAACATTAACTATGCCTATCCCAGGCCACTCAGTGTTTTTTTGTTTTTTGTTTTTGTTTTTTTTGTTTTTGTTTCCTGATAAGTTACCAAGAAAACCTACAAGCCATTACTTATCTAAAGGTGATACTGCCCATCCCGAACAAAGAATTCTATTCTACATATATTAGTTGAGTTACAAAAACCCTGTCAAGCTTCATAGGATCACAGTCCAAAACTATCAGGAAGAATTACTAAAGGTCTCCAAGAGGATATAATGTACTGATCTTTTATTTTCTCTGATTCTTATGGTGCATTGAGTAGTGTTCATTTTCTTCAAAAGCACAGACTCAAAGGGGATAAATTATACCCTGTTGCTTTTGGTCACTTGACTCACAATTCTGGTGGATCATTCAGTGAAGGCTTGCTACTGTGTTTATCATACATTATAGATAAGGGGATATGGAGATAAAAATATCGTAGACATTTATACTTATTTCATTTATTCTTCTAATCAACAAGCTTTTATGAGAACTAATTAAATAATAGATGTCATGATAGTTAGGCACTGAGGAATTCTAATGAATAAGACACATTTCATTTTTCTCAAGGTCCTTAAGCAAAGATTGATGGGCTCTGAAAATGAATTTCATTAAAGGTAAAGGCACTTTCCCTTTCTGTTACAAAGATATAGGAAGAACTACTTTACCTTCCTTGTGAGCTTTTCTGAGTGACTGTCATGGGAGTAGTTCAAGGACCTGGTGGAGATTTTATCCAAATCTGTGTGTGGTTCCTGGTGTTTTTGGTGGTGATGGATTTGTATGAATTAACCTCCTCTACATTCTGAGACTTTCCTTTCTGCAAGAATATTTTTATAACGTATAACAGTTGCAAAACTCATCTCTAGTGTTGCAAGTTCAGACAAGATAAACTGCAGGTTTGATTTTTGTTTTGGTTGAAGGAAGATCTATATCACAGAAAGCCCATAAACGGGCAGAGCAGAGGAAGGCATGAGACTTTTTTGGTGTCGAAGCTGTTCAAGTAACTGCAATAGGTCCTTGTTGTCACTCACCCCGACATCTTGATATTGAAGTGATTTTTCCATACAGTAGATGTATTTATTTGAAGCCTTAGTACTTACTATTTCATGATTCCCCACTTAATAAACTTTAGTAGGAAGATGTCATGTGCTCGGAAACTAGTAACTCTCACTTTTAAGTTATTATTTAATTCATGACTTTGCTATTACTCTTGTCTCCTTGCATTTCCTCATGGCACTCCGTTTCATTAATAATAGAAAAGTCTCTAGTTTTAACACACTTCATTTTTATGCACTAAAGTCCTTTCTGCTGGCATTTGCTGATATTCTTCCCGAGCTGCTTCTATTTATAATGATACCACTGTGCTTTGAAACAATATATTTTTTAAGAAACGAGAAAGGAAGGTTTTAATAAATTCTGTATTAGGAGGTATCTTTAGTCTTTATGCAGCTTCTGAAAACCAAATAATAGATTT
Organism: Mustela nigripes; assembly: GCF_022355385.1. NCBI lineage: Eukaryota > Metazoa > Chordata > Mammalia > Carnivora > Mustelidae > Mustela > Mustela nigripes. The sequence continues at coordinate 110,504,768 of NC_081568.1, read as the reverse complement.
TCAGTAAATTTCATTTTGTAGTACATGTAGGTTGCTCTCAATAGAAGAGCACTGGCTCTCTCAAGGAGTTATGTCCTCTGTGTTCTGTCACTTAGAGCTTGGACCAGGCCCTACAACTGTGCAGTGCTAACCCAGCACAGATTCCTATGCTCTGCAAATAAAGAGTGAGTAAATATGAATAAGAAGGAGCCTCGGGCTATAATTGTGAATGAAAGCAAGAAAGTAATACTGACTCTCAGGAGAAAATATAGTAAGAGCTTTAAGATTTAAAATTCAAATGAACAGTTGTTTGTCCATTTTATGAGAAGCAAAAGTATCTCCTTTTGCCCTCTTACCCAAAACAGTCCTATTTTGCATGTTGAGAGCTCAGAGTACTTACAGAATGATGTAAAGCACATTTAAAAATTAATTGACTTTTTCTTAAAGTCTGTATTATCTTTCCTGTGAAGCTCAGGTATGTGTATCAGAAAATTAGATTAATTACAGAATTTTTAAAAAAGATTATTTATTTATTTATTTGACAGACAGAGATTATAAGTAGGCAGAGAGGCAGGCAGGGGTGGGGTGCAGAGCAGTGAGCCTAATGCGGGGTTCGATCCCAGGACCCCAGGATCACGGCCTGAGCCGAAGGCAGAGGTTTAACCCACTGAGCCACCCAAATTTTCTTATTTTATTTTATATACTACAGAATCATTCTCTTATTGAAAATATTGAAGATAGTCCGGAATATAGAATATCCACCCAAGGGAGATATGTTAAAGTACACTGGCCTGAGTATCAGATCAATGCCTTTCATCTTAAAGACTTCATAGAAGGGAATACACTCTCCTTGCCATGCGTGATGCTGGAACTGCTATTTAACTCACATAAGGATTCAAGCGGTGTAATAGGATTATGCACATACAAAAAAAAAAAAATCAGCTTTGTTAGGTTTTCTATTTTATAAATGTTAGGAATAAGTAAAATGTCAAGCATTTGTTAAAAAGCTATCCTTAAATTTAAGTATTTTCAATAATATTAAATATTATCAATTAAAGCCTAAATGTCACTCAAAAGCAGCAGGCAAATCTTGTTTTTAAGGAGAGGGAGACAAAGCTTTTCTTTTTTTTTTTTTTTCAATCTGGTTCTTAAATTAACTTGGCTCCAGAAATCAAACTGTTTTAAACCATTATAAATAATTAACCAAAAACAATGTTCTATATTTTTGAAGGTACACATTTTTTTTTTCTCCCCAAAGCACTAGCTTTAATTTCAGGAGAGTAATCTTTAAAGGGAGAAGCCAAATGCATCTTTAAAAAGCTAAAGATATGATTTCCTCTCTCTCATTAATATGTTCTTGGCATTGAAAAACACATCTTATTTAAATAACTTCTTACTAATGGCCTCCACAGAACTCCCATTTATCTACATTCTTTCCGTATGTCTCTGTCAATTCAATGCTTATTTACTATACGAGTCGGCTTTTATTTACAAAGCCAGAAATTTTTTAATGTAAGAAATATGTTTATCTTTGAGAATTTAGAATTTGGATTGCACTTTTCATTTTTCTTACAGGATTGCCTTACTTTTCCATTTTAAGGAAAAAGCTTTTTAGAAATTGGAAAGATATTATTTTGTGATAAAATGAATGACTGCTGTAATCTAATGGTCCAGATTTTACTAGCTAGTGACTATAAGATAAGATCATGCTTTCTTTTAATTCCCTAGTGCTTGTAGCTTGAGCACCTACCAACCTGATCACTGGAATTAAGATTTCTTTACTTGCGAGAGATTTTCCCAAGTCCTGCCTCACATCTGCTCAGAAGCAGGTGGCCTCCTCATTACGCTGCTGTCTTTGCTGTTTGCCCTGCTCGAGAGACCACTAAACATATGGCTCAGCTCTCCTGTCCTCCAAGACTGACAGCTACCACCCCAACCTTTCTGGTCCCACACAAGCCTGATGCCTGTTCTCCCTCTGAAATAGGAGATAAATGTCTCCCTAATTCCTCATGATACAGTGGAGACTGGGTTAAAATGATAACTAGGCTTTATGAAAGGTTGCAGCATCATGGAAGGAAAGTGCAACAAAAATGATAACTCATGGGCACCTGGGTGGCTTAGTTGGTTGAGTGGCTGCCTTCAGCTCAGGTCATGATCCTGGAGTCCCAGAATCGAGTCCCACATTGGGCTCCCAGCTCCACGGGGAGTCTGCTTCTCCCTCTGAACTTCTCCCCTCTCATGTTCTCTCTCTCAAATAAATAAATAAAATCTTTTAAAAAATGGTTACTCACTTTTGTTCCATAAGTGGCTACTCTGAGAGCAGACAGGACCTTAGATCTCTTACTGGTCCAGCTTCAGGCAGGCTGACAGCTCACCAGGTACGTCCCAGCCTATGCACGACTCAGCCCTGTCCACATTCCGAGGCCTCAAGTGAAGGTGTCATTCACCCCAATCCAAGGCCCCAATCCTCATTTCTGGCATCATATTGGAACTCACCAAGGATGACTGACACTGGGAAGATACACTCTCTTCAAGGAAACCTTACCACAAAGCTAGGATCTTGCCTCAGAAACTTGTAACATCATAGCTCAGTGGCGGTTTTCTGCCTTTAGTGATGCCTTAGTTGAACGCAATCATCCGAGTGGGCATGGGTTGGCCTTAACAAGTCCAGCTTTTTTTTTTTTTTTAAGATTTTATTTATTTATTTGACAGACAGAGATCACAGTAGGCAGAGAAGCAGGCAGAGAGAGAGGAAGGGAAGCAGGCCCCCCGCTGAACATAGAGCCCGATGCGGGACTCAATCCCAGGACCCTGAGATCATGATCCGAGCAGAAGGCAGCGGCCCAACCCGCTGAGCCACCAGGCGCCCCACAAGTCCAGCTTTTTAGTAGAATGGAGTAGAACAGGAATCGGGCCACTAAGAACCCTTCACCACCTCTCTATCCTTGCTTCACATTTTAGATCCTCAGATGGGACAGACGACTGCATATATGCATACATAGGGTATGGCTCAAATCTACTTTGTCAAAAGAAACATTTTCTAGAAAACACCCATCAAAGCTCTTTTTTAAAAAAATTCCCCAGTTTACACCATTAAACATTAAATTCCCATTCTGAAACACTAACTTTGGAGTTTTTTCATTGAGTTCAGGGTGTTCTTCCAAACAAGGAGTGGGTACTCCTCTGTGTTTCCCTAGGAACAAAGCAACAGGCTTCCTCAAGTACTCCACCCAAGAATGCAGGACTTGTTTGTAAACTTTGAAAGTAGCACCTTAGGGGTCTTATAGGGATTGTCAACAGCAGAGACAGCAGTGTGAGGAGAAGGCCAGCAACTTTAAAAAAAAAATCTCAAGTTTTAGAATCCAGAGTACCCTACTACTCTAAAATTCAACAGCTGCCTCAGAACAACAATTTTTTATTTTCAGGAGTCTCCGTTGGGGAAGGTTGGACTCAAGTTTGGCCCTGAGCTACAGGCTACAAGTTGGATACAGGCCTGCTATAGCTCTCTTGTTTGGGAGCCTAGGCTAGAGAGGCTGCTAAGGTGTGTTCTTCTCAGGGAGGATCCCCAGAGTTCAGAGGGCCACTTAAGTGCAGGAACACCTTCAACCTGATGCTTGGGTCATCGGTCAAAGGAAGATAGACGGACAAACGCAGTGTTAAGGGATGGGGACGTTCACTTAGCCCTCTTCTCCACAAAGTTGTGGTACGGGTGTGGATGTATAATTCTACAAGTGAGGAACAGTGCTTTTGTCCAATAACTCAATCTTCTTTCCTGGACCACCACAGACTACCTAGCTACTCTTTCTTTTGTGCCTAGCCTTGCTCCATGGCCTCAGTATTAAGACCTGATATTTGGTCATCCCTCTGCTCAATCAAGTCAATAGTTCCATTTCAGGAAAAAATTAACAGTTTTAGTAAAAACAATGACTACATCCTGGATAGATGTATAACACGTTTCATTTCTGTTATTTGTGTTGTCTCCCTCCCTTTCTCTCTCTCTGCCCACTGCTGACCTTCTAAAGCTAGTGTTCTCTATACCCATTACTCCTCTGAACATCTCAACTTCTTCCAGGCTTGTGGTTTTGTGCATGTTATTTTTTTTACAGAAATTTACTTAATTTGTTCTACAAAAATGTATGAAATGCCTGTGCTGTGTCAGGTGCCCAGAAAGATAAGAGACACACTGAAGAACAAAATAAAATTTGTCTATGCCTCAGAGAGCTTTCAGGACGGGGAGGAATGTAACTTCTCTACCCTTCTTTGCCACAGGGAACATGCAGTATTTTTAGGGGGGAGTTATTTTTTTGTCTGACAGAGATAAAAAGCGGGGAGAGAGAGAGAGAGAGAGAGAGAGAGAGAGAGAGAGAAGCAGGCTCCCCTCTGAGCAGAGAGCCCGATGCGGGACTCGATCCCAGGACCCTGAGCCACCCGGGCGCCCCGGGGGGAGTTTTGATCCCTTATGCTTTCCTCTGCTTTTCTCAGGGGAGTTGAATTCTTCCTTTTTAGTGCTTTCATACTACTTTGCAATAGTGAAGTTAAGTAATATTTTGAGATCCAATTAATGCTTTTCTTCTTTCTGTAGTCCCGCCTCTTTTCCTCCTCCCTATTCTTTACCCAGGATAGTTTTTGGACAGGAAACCCCCCTTCTGCCCACCAAGACAACAACAATAACAACAACAACAAAAACAAACCCAACCAAAAAAACACACACATCAAGCTATTGAGGACATTTGAATAGATGACCCTAGGAAAGATAACAAGATAAAGTGGTATGCCACCACGGAAGGAGAATCCAGCAGAAAGCAGAGAGAACACAGGCCTTCTCCCCAGATGAGAAGGATTTCACCAGCCTGGGGAAGGGAGGGGGAGAAAGAGATCTGTGGGTCTGGAGCAGAGAGGACCACGTCCGTCCTCGTTCTGACAGTGCCCGGAGCATGATGGTGTCAGTATGAAGAATAACAACAATCATAGCACCGGTCACAACAGCAGCTAACTGTCGCTGAACACTCACCATGAGCCAGGCATGGTCACTTTACTCTGATTACCTCAGTTTGCCCTCACAGCTCTGTGAGGTATGTAACATGCACACCCTTACTTTGCACGTGGGAATCTGAAGGTTAGGAAATTGAAAAAAATGGTCTGAGGTCATGAGATACGGCAAGCCCAGGATCTGAATCTATGTGATGCCAAAGCTGGCCTTCTTAAACAATTCGTGATTCTGCCTCCCTGCTGGGAGACCACCAAACCAGTTGCCTGAGGAACTTAGGTAGAGGAAGCCATCTGAAGCCCTGTAAAAATGTCTTGTTTCTCTTGCAGGACACAGAGGTTGGCAAGCACCCCAGGGCCCAGGGAGTCCTACTGTCAGGGAAAACAATGAACAATAACCAGAGGCAGGCGCTCTACCCTCCTTCCTCCCCTATTCCAATGACATAGGTAAGAGGACTGGATAGAAGGAACTAAGATTTACCAAGGTCAAATTCTCCACTATCTTGGAAGATGGGTACCTGGTGTAAAAAATAATTAAGCATAATTATAGAAAATAATACATACATTTCTTGTACATATTATTTTGTAAGATGAGGTTTATACCCATTACATAGATTATCTCTATTCTCTCTCTTACTACTTTGCAGTATGAGCTGAGCATTTCCTGTAGATGATGGACAATTAGAAGTTAGGAAATTTCTTTGACTTTGTTACAGATATTCAGTAGAGTGCCAGGCTACCGTTGGTCAAGAAATCATTGAAATATCCTTAGTAAGAATTCTCTATTACTCTATGCTGTGAATTGTGTAAGTCTGATGAATCACAGACCTGTACCCCTGAAACAAATAATATATTATATGTTAATTTAAAAAAAGAATTCTTTATTACTCTATTTTTACTCCCACTAAGTTCTGCTCAATGTTGAATAATAAAATGTTGAAATCTTGATTTTTATTTTTATTTATTTATTTTTTAAAAAATATTTTTATTTTTATTTATTTGACAGAGATCACAAGTAGGCAGACAGGCAGGCAGAGCAGAGAGCCTGATGCAGGGCTCGATCCCAGGACCCTGGGATCATGACCTGAGCCGAAGGCTGACCCTCAGCTGACTGAGCCACCCAGGGGCCCCACCCCTTTCTTTATTCTTAAGATAATATTTTGAGGTTATATCAGAGAATGTAACGGGAAAATACTTTAGACAAAATGTTCATCACCACAGTATGTACTTTCTAAGGGCAAAGGGAACTTACACACTGTCAGGACAGTAGCAGCGGAATTCATCAAGAAAACAATGTTGATAAAGAGGAAGAGGAAGTGCACTCTCCATGGAGGAATGATGCCAGAGAGAAGCATGACAGATGACTCAGCAGAAGGTCTCACTACTCCTGTCAAGGGCCAGAGAGTTGAGTGCTGCCACCTAAGAGGAAGCCGGCCAAGGAATCAAGGCTGTTCCTACCACTGAGGCGACTTCATGTCAATCAGAGCTAACGCTGGTATGTGTGGTGATACCAGCTAACCAGTTAGTCGCTGCCCTTCTTACTCACTTCCTTCCTACTCTTCCACCTCTTTGTGGTGCTGTGAGCTCACCTGCTCTCCAGTCCCACTGACCTCAAGGAGAGTTTTGTTGTTCTTTTTTCCTCTTGAGTAAGTATCAATGTTTACAGCTTTTATTTAAATTCATGCAGAAGGATTAGGTCAGCAACCCCAGAGTACGTGCATACACTTTCAAGTCGGAACTAAAATTCTAAGGCACTTGAGGAAAAGCCTTGGTTTTTAATGGTTGTTCCTTCATTCACTCACAGACTGTCCAGCCATGACCAGAGGTTTACTACGTGTTGGGCTCTGCTTGCTGGGACTCACACATTCTCTGGGAGATGGAGATGAAACTTCTGTGTGTGGTACCACAGGCACTAAAACACAGGCATTCTCCAGATCCAGGAGAGTCCAGAGGGGGAAGGCAGTATGGAAAACAGGAGGATTTCTAGACTTTGAGCTGAATCTTGAAAGATGGTGAGCATTTGCCCACTGGCTCGAGAGGAGAAGTCACCCAGGAAGAAAGAACAGCACTTTCGGAGGCCCAGCCTCATGAAAGTGGGCCATGTAATTTCACTTGTCAGGATGGGGTGAGAAAAGAGAAGTGGGAAGTTAAGGTAGGGAAGAAAGCAAGGCTGTGATTGGCTGTGTGTGCTGGACTTTGCGATTTAGAGACTATTAGAGATGTTAATAATAGAGTTAATTTTTAGCAACTAGTTACTCTGTTGGCCAGTTGCGGACGGAGGGGAATGTTCTATTTCTCTCCACTGATGGCAAATGACACTAGTGATAGGGCAGGAACAGCTGAATCCAACAGGGACAAAATCAAGTAGGGTGCAGAGCCGGCTAGCGTCTGCTGCGAGTGGTTTCGACTTAACCGGGGATTGGTATGTGTGCATACAGTGATATTCGGTTCTATAATTGGTATAAAGAAAAGTGGGCTGGGGTGGAGTCTAAATCTTGGAGCTCACTCGGGTACTAGAAATTCTTAATTACGCCTCTGCTGACAATTACACACACAGAGTTGCCCTTCAGGTTCCTGCGAGACATGAGTAATAGCTATAATATGTGAACGCATCTCTGACCCAACCCTTCTTCAGTAAATGGGGGAGTACTTTAGTTCGAAAGAAAAAGAGAAGCATTAGAAGAACTGGTGTGAGAGAGAAAATCCTTGAGAAAAAGTCCTCGTCGGTTTTTTTCTCAAAGGCTTAATCATTTTTTCCCCCCTCAAAATGAGTCAGGGGGGCAGAGTGGTTAAGAGAAAGCTTTGGAGGTAGATCACTCTAGGCTCTTATTCTGACTCTATCAATTAAGAGCTTTGGGACCTGTGGCAAGTCAGGTGACATCTCTTAACCTAATTTCTCAGCTGTAAACTGGGCATAATAGGACCTACGTCAAGACTAGTAAGAATCAAGTGAGGTAATCTGGAAAGACTTAGCACAATGCCTGTTGCAGTAATCACAAACTAAATTGGTCTTTGTATAGGGTTTTCCTATAAAGGATCTCTTTGGATCTGAAACACAGAGGTCACGGCCTTTTCTTTTAAGATAAACTTTTCTTGCCTATTCCCAAATGTAATACGTTCTGTCCATGTCATATGTTACGTCATAAACCTCCGTCTCTCCTCTCTCTTCTAATGTTTGCTGTTAGGAGCCACAAGGCCATATTTCTGCCCCCCGCCTTTTTTCGAAGTAAAAAACTACACCCAACCTGGGGCTTGAACTCACAGCTTCAAGATCAAGACTCGCATGCTCTACTGACTGAGCCAGCTGGGCCCACTCCCTACTCTCTTTCCTGCACAGCATCTCCTGTTCCCCTTTTTGCTTCCATTTCGACACCTTCATGCCTGTCTGAAGACAGCTTTGGTTCTTCAGTAATCATGTCAAGTAGTATTTTTTGAGCTGTGGAATAACACACTAACCATGAATATGACTGTATTTTTTATCTGCCTGTAATAACTTGCTCAGGGTTTAAGAAAATCTGAGATCTTCTTTAAGTTGACTCCTTAGTCATGAAAACTGGAAAATGAAAAACTGAAAGTTACTAGGTAGAGGATAGCAACTCATTTAAATAATCTTTGAATTGCCAAATATTATGTCTTACACTAAGAAACGTGATATTAGAGTGACAATGTTGGAAACACTAGACTAGTTATATCTCAGTGGAGATTATTTGCTTTCAAACTTGAAATCGGGAAGGTTTTTCCAAATAACCAAGGAAAAAACCAAATAACCAAATACCACCTGCATGAGATAAGTTTTGCATAATGATAATTTAGCCACAGAAGATGGGATTTTGAATTAAAAATCTAGGTTAGAAGACCATGCGTGCTCTGGCATTGTTTGGTTTCCTATTAACTTACTGTGTTTTGGTTCTCTCATTTAAAATAGAATCAACAAATCCTTGCTTCCTTTGTTTGTAGATCTATTTACCTATGTAGGTCTCAGATAGGTGAGAACCTTCTGTGTTCCTTGGAGGAAAGCTACTGTTTAAATTCAAGGTGTTATTCTTGGAAATGGCAAGAGCACGGAAGCAGGGATATATATACACACTGACCTTCTGTGAGCTGCACTTGGCAGCCCTGAGGATTCCTGTATGCCTCTTTCTCAAGTCATAAAGCTGACAGGTGGGCCTCAGGTGCACGGGGGAGGTGGAAAGCCTTATGTTATTATTTGGGGACGGCATGGACCATGTCATACATAGCATGCTAAAGATGAAGACCGAAAAAAGCCTCTTAGGTTCTCTTTGTCATCCTTGAGGGTCTCGATGTTATTCATAGCAGAACTACTAGAGTGTAGAATCTGAGGCATTTTCTGCAGGAATTAAAAATAGAAAAGAGCTCACGATGTGTATGTGGGCAGAATGAATAGTAAGAACTGGCAGGGCCTGTTCCACCCCTCCTTCCTTTGAAATCTGATCCATAGTATCTTTCCTATTGTTTTCTGGCACAAATCTAAATTCTTTGTTTCAAATAGTGTCTTAATATTCGGGACTTTGGGTGCCTTATAAGCACTTATTTCGTTGTCATTTTCTCATGACTCAGTTCAGCAAATCTCCCAACCCGTGTAAATATCTCTAGCTTTGTGCTGAAATCTTTGTTTTGCTTTGCAAGCCCAATATTATCCTGTAGCAGGTGCAAATTCTGTGTTTTCTGAGTTCTTAAGGAACATAAATCCCCAGTAGAGATATTTGTCATTCCTTGCATGCCATTGTTCTGATAAAGATGCTTATAAAACACAGAGAGATCTTTTTCTAGATTCCATGGCTAAGCGTATGTTTCAAGAAAGGCCAGTGTTCATCAGGAAATGTGGAACTGTCTCTGAGTTTTTGTAGATATGTATGTGTGTCTTTGAGTGAGTTTGCTAGAAACAAAAGCCATTTTATTTATTGCAACCCTTTGCCTTCAGTGCAGTTCACACAAAGTGTCACACCGTGAAATTTTTATATATGACCTTTTCTTTGCTCCTGGAGTCATTTAGTCATTAAAACACAATTTAAAATGGTAATTGCTAGAAATGGCCATGATCAGAGAAGTGTTCCAGGGCAACTTTGCAAATAAATACAGAACATTTATAAGCACACTGTTTAAAACCAGTTTCCGAGACGCTATTTAAGAGATATTTGGGTGAGGGAAAATGAAACTGGTATTGCCTACCATTCATCTAGCCTGATTCATAATTTTCTGGAACCAAGCACTGTTTGGAAATAAAAGAATGAATGGTACACTGACGTTTCTCTCTCTCTGTAGTTGACGGGAATGACTTAGGGGTGGAATCTCTGAGGTCAATGACTGTTATGTTAATAAAGTTATCTTTAGGATATCCTGCAACGTGCCACACACAGAGACAGATTTTTGTCTTTACAACTTTCTCTTGAACATGTACAAAGTTGCATGCCTGAGGCACCTGGGTGGCTCAGTTCGTTAAGCGTCTGCCTTTGGCTCAGGTCATGATCCCAGGGTCCTGGGATGGAACCCACATCCAGCTCCCTGCTCCAGAGAGCCTCCTTCTCTCTGTCCCTCTGCTTCTCCCCATGCTTGTGCTCGTTCGCTCTCCCTCTCTCCTCTGTCGAATAAATAAATAAATAAATAAATAAATAAAATCTTAAAAAAAAAAAAAGAAAGTTTCATGCCCATCCTAAAATAAATATGATGATATGGGTGATTCAGGAAAGCTTTGTTAGAAGAGTCTTTCCGCCTCTTTGTTTAGGAAAGGAAAGAAGAAATAATGCATTCACAGATACTTTACCGAGGGATTGCTGTCTCTTTCCCTGACTCATGTGTGAATTTAAAATGCAGCATGTAAATTAGAGGGATGAGTCTGACTTAAGCTTATTTTTTTCTTTATCATCAGTATAGCCTTAATATGGAAGTATTTTCTTTCTCCACAAATAGATTCGGAAAACAACATAACAAAATTAGGACAGCAGCAACAGAAGCTTCTGAAACATGTTTTTAAAAGCAGGACATGAAGATGTCCTTGAAGACTTCTTAGGCTGTCTGTAAATCAGTGTTAATCAGTGCTCCCAGGGATCCAGAGTCTCTAATAACCGGTTCTCCTGACACATCCTAACGTCTGTGGTCTTCCTGGGCCCACTGGCAACAGGGCTGAGTCCACTGAAAAAGTCATGGCTATCACGGTCTTTGCAAATCCCGCCAGCCTTAAATTTACACAAGAGTTGCATAAAAAGTTGTACATTTCATTACCTGGAGAGATAGACATTTCTGGGCCTGAAAACATGGCACAACAGAAGAAAATCTAGACATTTCCTCCTTCCACTGACTCTGTAGCCCTCGATCTCAAAAACAGTGTGCTACAGATGCTTGTCTGAGCCGTAGATGAAGGCATAGGATGAGCTCCGTAATTCTTTTGGTTTTTATGTTTGTCACTAGTTTTCCAGGCCAGCTGGCTAAGCAGGGACTATTTCTAGCCTAAAGGAAGCTCTAAGGAAGACCTTGTGATTTAGTTGCTAAGTAAGTATTTCTGCAGATGCTGTTATCTTTAGGTAATGATGTCCTACTTTGCAAATGAAACTATGCATTTATTTTGGAGGAATATATTTCAGAAATCTTGAGCTTTCTAAACAGGGATTCTGCTGTTAACTACTGGTGTGCCTAAAGACATCAACTCCCATTGGTGAGCACGGGCCTGGATGGGGTGCAGATTTCTCTTTGGCCCTGTGACTTGAGTGCGCACCAGGACTGAAAGTATTCTTGCTTCCCAGCTGGAATGGAAAACAAGCTGCCTGGTCTGGTTGGGGGGGGGGGGCAGCCCTCCCAGCGCACATGTGGCTCCCTGTAACAGAAAGCTGCTCACTGTACCGTGGATACTGTGGTCCCCTTCTACGCGTGCTTCCTGCTTTGGAGAAGTCATTGCCTGTGGAAGGATATAATAAACTTTCTGCTTTGTCACCACTGGTTATAATACTTTAAATAACTCAGATTAGTTTGGGTTAAGCAGGATTGAAAAACATTCTTCTTGCCTGCAGGAGCAAATTATGAAAGATTTATTTTTAATCGCTCACTTGCCCTCTTTGCTGAAACTCAGTTTTGTGTTCTTGTTCTTCTTCTTTCCTTTGGAAATCCCATTTCCCACCTTATGTTAAAGTGAAATAGTTTGCAGATTGAGTTGTTTAATCCAAACAAGTATGACTTCTTTGGCTCTCTTTGATTGTTCTGACCCCTTTTGTGCAGAACTGACCACCCTGGCCATCTTGGGCACATTGGGGAGATGTAAGCATGACTTGGGTGTCCAGATTTATTTTAAAATACCAATTCCATTGTTGGCTGTCCATATTAAACTGTGAAAATCATTTAACCTCTCAGAGCCTTCTTTTCTTAATATCTCTAAAGTAAATTATACAGAGCACACAGATAATCTAATACACTATTTGACTCAGAGTAGGAATATAATAAATACTACTTTCCAGTCCCACACCCTCCCCTAGGTCTTTTTGTTGTTATTGTTCGCTGTTGTTGTCACAGTCTAGCAACTGGATACTTGCTGATTTCATGCCTGTAATGAAATTTTATGAAGAGATACAGTTCTAAGTGTCTCAGAATTCTCATCAGATGCTACATGCCCTACCCATTCCCTCCTCTGACCCCATCCCACCATGTTAGCAAAATGTGAAACAAATAGCTACCTTTTTGTACAGTTGTCTTACAAAGGGAGGGGGAGGACTACAAAGTAGTTAAATTTGAGGCTGCAGACAGGAAATGAACAGGTGGGAGTAGGACCTGGAATTCTTGCTTCCCATGGTGCTATGATAAACATTACTAGATCGTGTTCTCTGCTCAAAATGTCTCATCACCTATTTTATGTAAGTATCCAGAGAGATGGTTTGACATTTTGGTTTTTGAATTAAAAAAATCTCATGAAATTTTAGGCTGCTAAAATTTCTTAGTATATCGTATGCTATGCTCCAACACAGAAATTTTTTTTAGAAAACAGCAATTAAGCAGGCCCCCAGATCTATTAAAACCTAACACCTGACACAAGCCCTCTTCGATCCTAAATTCCAAAGTGAAGTTTCATTTAATGTCAGTATCAGCTGCTTTAGCACAATATAGACACATTCTCTGATTAGTGAGCAGCTTTGGTCGTTACAAATCTTGATTTTTAAAAAGTGTGCTTCCTTATAATTTTGGATGTAAAGTCAGCTGAACAACTACGAAAACCCCTCCGGTTAGTTTCCCAGTGCTGCATACATAATATTCCAATTTTCTCACAAGTAAACATAAATTATACGATGAACTTGACCAGTATTTTGATAAACGTTGTTGAATATAAGACATATCTCCACAACTTCTTTACTGTTGTTACTAGGCCTCGCTAGTAAACCACATTAGTCAGTATTACGAAGACATTCTCTCATTCATTAACTGGGAATGGATATTGAACTTAGTTGATTCAATTTTAGAAAACCGTTTTGCTAAAAATTTCTTAATTTATGTAATGTTCTTCTTATGATAGTCATTCTTAACTTTTTACTTAACGCTCTGGAAATGAAAATACCTTTTGAGATCTTTACTCCAGTCCATATCTATTATGGCTTCTGAAATCCCTCTGAAATTTCCATGTTGAAATCCTACTCAGTTCATCAGAATGTGACTGTATTTGGAGACAGGATCTACAAGACATAATTAAGGTGAAATTAGGCCACTAAAGTCAGCCCTAATAGAATATAGCTGGGACCCTTACAAGAACAGATCAGGTCGGAGACACAGAGAGAAGAAAGACAATGTGAAGACACCAGCAAAAAACTGCCATCTACAAGCCAAAGAGGTTTCAGAGGAAATCAACACTGCTGACAACGTGGTCTTGAACTTCTAGCCTCCAAAATTGTGAGAAATAGATTTCTGTTGTTTAAACTACTCAGTCTGTGGTACTGAGTCCATGGTTATGGCAGTCCTAGCAAACTAATATAACATCTTAAATTTGGTAATAATATTGTATGAGGGAGCAAGGATTTCTCATATGAATCTTTTCTTCTGCCAAAATTCCCCTTCTTTTTTTTTTTTAATACCACCAAAATGTGACTGAAAAACTTTCTGTGCTTAAGTATATTAAAAATCTTCTCTTACAAACATTCTGTAATTCAGACTTGAAACAAATCAAATTAACCTTTTCCCTCAGTTGTAATGAGCTAACGAGATCCTACTGAATAATCCATCACTGAGATAATTTTTACAAAATTGGCTTTAGGACAACATCTTCCAAATTCAATCAATTCTTAAGTCTTATTGCTTTTGCTACCTTTCTCATAAAATACAGATTTTTTTTTTTACCTTATTTTCCCTTCCAATTTTCATTACCTTAACACAAACACTAATGTCTCTTCTGTGCTCATATAGTAACTTCCCACATGTGCTCACATACAGACTTTCTCTACTTCCAAAATATTTATTACATTGACTCCAGAGTTATAATTATTATATAATTATAATTAAAAACTTTTCATGCAAATTGCTTCAATAGTTTACCATTATCTACAGAATAAAATCCAAACTCCCTTCACAATACAATAGCAAATGTTTGTGATGTAGGTCCTGCATACTCGGTCTCCTCTGTGTCTGTTTTCAACCTCCCAAGCTCAACCCTTGTTTTACTCACTAAGATTTATTACCTAGAGCTCCTACAATGTGGTGGGCTTTTAAAAAAATGTCTGTATTTCTTTGCATATGTTATTTTTACTGCCCCTAATGTTTCCCCTATATTCTCTAACCAACTTCTCAACCTCCGAGTCTTAGCTCAAATAATAACTTGTCTCTAGGTGAACTCAAATGGGCCTCCTGTGCTCCCAAGACATACTTTATAGCAACTTGTCCACCTCCACACTAGATCAATGTAGTTCCGTATTTGTCTACCGCACCTCCACCGTGAAGGGACCCAGTAACTATTAAGTGAATACAGCAACGAGGTGGGTTATAGCATCATGAAATTTCTCTCATTCAAGCATTCAAGCATTCAAGAGGACTTTACATTTGCCACAGAGTCTTTGTGGAAATGACTATAATAGAAGATTATTCGAACAGGGGGAATTTTCTCCACAGGAATGATGTAATTTGGGATTGTAGAGTAAAAAAGAATTGTATCAGGTAAGGGTGCCTGGGTAGCTCAGTCAATTAAATGTCTGCCTTTGGCTCAGGTCATGATCCCAGAATACTGGTATTGAGGCTGATGTAGGGTTCCCTGGTCAGTGGGGGGGAGTCTGCTTCTCTCTGACCCTCTCCCTGCTTCTGCATGCACTCTCTCTCTCTCTTTCTCAAATAAGTAAAATCTTTAATAAAAAAAAAAAAAAAGAACAATACCAAGGAAATTGTAGTTTTGAACACATGGGGAAAGCAAAGACATGACAATTATAAATGGATATAAGTAATATAGTATTCTCTAAGTTCTGTAAGACATATATACATGTTCTAGATATATTTGTAATTTAATGTAATGTGAAGTAAACATAACTACTGAATATTAAATTTGATATTTATTAATTTTGCTAAATCTTCTAAAATGGATTTCATCTTCTTTGAAAACATAACAGCAGAATCACTTAAATAAAATTCTATAATTATATACTTGAAGTAAACTTGAAAGCATTATCAAGCATTAAAAAACATTTAGTGGCAAATGTCATTCTTTTTCCCTTATAATAGTTTATTTTGAATTAGTGTGGAGTGGGCCTAGATCTCTTTGAAAAGTTTGTGAATTTACATGCACAGCTGGTGGGGATGTAAATTAGAAAACATATCTGAAAGCAATTCAGTTTTACGTTTTTAGATGTTTCAAATTGTTCATAGTGTTTTAACTGGCATTTGCAATGCTGGAAGCTAATCTAAAACAAATCAGACATTTACAAAGGCTTCCTGGAAAAATAGGCTTATCACAATACTATCTCAAATTCAAAAACTTAGAAAAAAATCAATAAAAGATTGGTTAAAAAAAACATGGTATCTCTGTTCAATAGAATATTGCACTGTCATTAAAGTTTACAGAAGTATGATAAAACATTAGTATCAAAATTGTGAAAAGCAGGTTACCAAACGATGCTTAAATAAGATTGCAATTATGATACTAAAAAATGCTCAAGGACAATGAAGCTGAAAGTTGGCAAAGGGAAGGAAATAACAAAGATCAGAGCTGAAATAAGTCACATGGAGACTAAAAGGGAAAAAAAAAAGATCAACGAAATTGAGCTGTTTTTTAAAATATAAACAAAATTGACAAACTTTTTTTTTTTTTTTTTGACAAAGAGAGAAATCACAAGTAGGCAGAGAGGCAGGCAGAGAGAGAGAGAGGGAAGCAGACTCCCTGCTGAGCAGAGAGCCCAATGCGGGACTTGATCCCAGGA
The DNA here is from genome assembly GCF_022355385.1 of Mustela nigripes. Taxonomy (NCBI): domain Eukaryota; kingdom Metazoa; phylum Chordata; class Mammalia; order Carnivora; family Mustelidae; genus Mustela; species Mustela nigripes. The sequence continues at coordinate 110,488,419 of NC_081568.1, read as the reverse complement.
CCCTGAGATCATGACCTGAGCCGAAGGCAGTGGCTTAACCCACTGAGCCACCCAGGTGCCCCCCAAATTGACAAACATTTAGCCAGATTCACTGAGAGCAAAAGAGGACTCAAATAAATAAAAATAGAATTGAAAGAGGAGATATTGTAACTGATAACACAGAAATATAAACAATCATAAGAGAGTACTATGAAAAATTAGACTCCAAAAATTTGGACTACCTAGACAAATAAATGAATTCCTAAAAACACACAACCTACCAAAACTGAATTATGAATAGAAAATCTGAGTACACTGATTACTAGTAAGAGATTGAATCAATAATCAGAAGCCCCCTAACAAATAAAAGTCTAGAACCAGATGGATTCACTGGTGATTTCTACCAAACATTTAAAGAAAAATGGATACCAATTCTTTTCAAACTCTTCACAGAAAATAGAAGAGGAGAATCACTTCTAAATCCTTCTTTTTTTTTTTTTTTTTTTTTGTCTTGAAGCAGGCATTGACCTGATACCAGAATCAGGCAAGAATGCCACAAGAAGGAAAAGAAAATTACAGACCAATATTTCTGATGAATACAGTTGTAAAAATTCTCAACAAAATATTAGCAAACTGAATTCAATAATACATTAAAAAGATCATCCACCATGATCGAGTGGGATTTATTCCAGGAATGCAAGAATGGTTCAACATCTATAAATCAGTCAATGTGATACACCACATTAACAAAATGAAGGATAAAAATCATATGGTCACCTCCCTGGAACTGAGTCCAGGTCATCTCATCGGAGCAGAGAGCCCGATGCGGGGCTTGATCCCAAGACCCTGGGATCACAACCCGAGCTGAAGGCAGAGGCCTAACCCACTGAGCCACCCCGTGACACCCCCCCCCTTTTTTTTTTTAAGATTTTATTTATTCATTTGACAGACAGAGATCACAAGCAGGCAGAGAGAGAGGAAAAAGCATTTGACAAAATTCAACATCCCTTTTTGATAAAAACTTTGAGCAAAGTGGGTATACCAGAAATGTTCCTCAACAGAATAAAGGTCATATACATTAAACCCATAGCTAACATCGCACTCAATGGTGAAAAGGTAAAAGCTTTTCCTCTAAGATCAGGAAAAAGACAAGGATGGCCACTCTCACTACTTTTATTAGACAAAGTACTGAAGTACTTTTAACCAAGGAGGTAAAAGACCTATACACTGAAAACTGTAAGACACTGATGAAATAAATTGAAGATGACACAAATAAATAGAAAGGCGTTCCATTCTCATGGATTGGAGAAATTAATATTGTTAAAAATATCCATATTACTCAAAGCAATCTAAGATTCAGTACAGTTGCTATTAAAATTCCAATGGCCCTTTTCATAGAAATAGAACCAACAATACTAAAATTTGTACGGAAACACAAAAGGTTCCAAATAGCCCAAGCACTCTTGAGAAAGAACAATGACAGGGACATCATGTTTCTTGACTTAAAACTGTATCTTAAAGCTAAAAGCAATTTCAACAACATGGTATTGGCATGAAAACAGACACATGGATCAGTGGAATGAGGTAGGAGTCCAGAAATAAACCCATGCATTATATAGGCAATTAATATGTGACAAAGGAGCCAAGAATACATACATAATGGGAAAGGGCAGTCTATTTAATAAATGGTGTTGGGGTAACTAGACTTCCACATGCAAAAGAATAAAGCTGGACCATTCTCTTATACCATATACAAAAATTAACTTAAAATGGATTGAAGACTTGAATATAAGACCTAAACCTATAATTCCTAGAAGAAAACACAGCTTTTTAGCCTTTTTTACATTGGTCTTGGTGATGATTTTTTGGATTTTGATACCAAAAACAAAGGCAACAGGAGCAAAAATAAACAAGTGGGACTGCATCAAATGAAAAAGATTCTGCATGGCAAAGGAAACCATCAACGAAGTGAAAAAGCAACCTACTAAATGGGAGAAAACATTTGCAGATTATCTACCTGATACGGGGTTCGTAATCAAAACACATAAAGAACTCCAACAAGTTAAGTGCAAAAAAGACCAAACAATCCCTTAAAAAATGGACAGAAGATGTGAATACACATTTTCCCAAGGAAGAGCTACACGCGGACCTCACGCACAGGAAAAAGTGCTCAGCATTACTCATGATCAGGTAAATGTGAATCAAAACCACACTGAGATACTGTTAGAATGGCTAGTATCCAAAAGACAAGTAAAAACAAGTGTTGAGGATGTGGAGGAAGAGGGAAGCCTTGTACACTGTTTGTAGGAGTACACTTTGGTGCAGCGGCTATGGAAAATAATATGAGGGTTTCTCAAAAAATTGAAAATAGAACTACTCTACAATCCAGCAATTCCACTTCTAGGTATTTATTCAAAGAAAATGAGAACACTAACGTAAAAATGTATATGCCCCCCATACTCTTTGCAGCATTATTGCCAACAGCCAGCACTTGGAAGCAACCTAAGTGTCCATCAGTGGATAAATGAATAAAGAAAAGGTGGCATATATACACAATGGAATATCATTCAGCCGTAAAGAAAACGGAAATCTTGCCATTTGTGACAACATGAACGGGCCTTGAGGGAATTCTGCTAAGTGAAAGAAGTTAAACAGAGCAAGGCAAATATGACCTCACATTAATGTAGAATCTAAAAACAGAAAAACAAAACAAAAGATAGAAAGAAAAACTGGTGGTTCTCAGAGGCAGGGGTAGGAAGGTAGGCAAAAAGGGTGAAGGAGTTCAAAACGCACCAATGTCCAGGTATAAAATAAATAAGTTCTGGGGACATAATATACATAATGGTGACTAAAGTTAATAATGCTGTATTGCATATTTGAAAATTGCTGAGAGAATAGATCTTAAAGCTTCTCCTTACCTGGAACAAAATTTCTGCAACCATGTGACTCAACTAGACTTAATGTGGCAATCATTTCACAATATATACAAATATCAAACCATTATATTATACACCTGAAACTAATATGATGTTACATGTTAACTATATCTCAGTTTTAAAAAATATGCTGGAAACAAACCTAAAAATTCTTCAAAATAGGAATGGTGACTATTACTGAATTGTAAATTCTTTAAAAGATTTTTGTTTACCTTTTCCAAGTTATATATGCTATTTTTTGTAATTGGAGATTTATTAACTTCCAAAATTATCCCATTGGTCTTAGCATTTTATCAGAGTTCTAGGGGCATAAGAAGTAGTTACTGTTACCTATAGACATGTCTCTCCTCTGAAAAATGATTTTTAGAATATCTCACTATCTTCTCATTTCCTCAGTTTATTTCACATTAAAATAGCATTTACTTGTGTGGATACCTCTTGGTTTTATGGAGGGTACTCTACTTCATGAAAACAACAGTGGCCATTATCTTAAATAACCCTATGCCCCTAAGAAAAACCTTTAAAATGCACCTTCAAAATATCTTGGCAACTTGCTACAATGGTACATGAAGAAAGGAAAAATTGATGATGGGCTATAATGTCTATTTCCTAACTAGTCTTTCCTCTAAGTTTGGTAATAAAAATATAAAGGTCATGTTTCTATTCAGATAGCAATAACAGAGACTCTTCCTTGGGAAGGTTGGTGACAGTATGCAGAAGCCAGCTGTCCATTTTCCCCTACGTCTCATATTTACTGTTCATTCCTGATCTTCCTCTGGGTGGTTTTTATTTGTAAAGCACAAATATGTGCTCTTATTTTATCCCTTGATCTTGTTTTTATATGTAGTTTCAAATGGCATAGTCCTTATTTCGGTCAGAATATTTAACTATATCCTCTGAGAATAAATTCAGATTTGCTCCTCCAGCAGTCCCACGGAGGTTTTTTGAGAAAATGACTTACTAAAAATATCCCATTCTTTTCTGAATCGTTCTGAGTGATCATTTCTAAAGGAAGCCTCTTCTTTCAGTATGGAACCACTGACACAGACAGATGCTCCCCCTTCCAGTCATTTTGAACACCAAATGAAAGAACAAATAAATCCAGCTCTTTATTATCTGAGGACCTTTCGGATTTGTAGGAACAAAATGATGAAGAGAAAGACTTTAATGCTTTTATGTTCCTTCCATTCCCCTCCTAAGTTTTAACTTCGGCCATTTGCTTTTCCAAACCTGCCTCCAAGTCTTCATACTGCGGAAACAAAATCCACGGGTCCGTGTAAACAGGTGGTTGGAACTGGAATATTTCCAAGTGATCATTCTGACCTGCATACACCACTTAAAAGGGAGAAGATCTGGAACCGAGACAAGATGTCACATAACATGCTCTCCTTGGAATGTGTTGGATGTCCTACACCTGACAGGCTCAGCACGTGCCCACGTCTTTTTCCTTTCCAGTGAGGAACACCCATTCAAGCAGAAAGATGAAAGTATGTACTATTTTGGGGGTTCTCCAAAAGTGAACAGCCTGCAAAAACGCAGTCTAAGAGCAGAGCCTTTGCGGGAACCTCTCCCACCACCACCGTCGCCCCGACACCCGCCCAGTCACCTGTACTGCAACCATGACGCCTCGTGCCATTGTCTACTTTTTGCTGGAGAGTGCGGCCAGGCCCTGCGTAGGCTGCCGCAGACCAGGGGCGGAGCTGGAAAGAGAAGGTGGTGACCATGGAAACCTGGCTGCAGGACTCACTCAAGACCCCCTGGGTATATGGGCAGCTTCCCAAGCTCCCGGATGGAGACTTTGCCCTGTATCAATCCAGTGCCATTCTGAGGCACCTGGGCCGCTCCCAGGGGCTGGATGGGAAGGACTGCCGGGGAGGCAGCTCTGGTGGGTGTGGGGAATGATGGTGTGGAGAACTTCTGCTGCAAATACATCATTCTCATCTACACCAATTATGAGGCAGGCAAGGAGGAGTACGTGCAGTCACTACCAGGGCACCTGAAGCCTTCTGAGATGCTGCTGTCCCAGAACCAGGGTAGGCAGGCCTTTATCACGGGCAACCAGATCTCCTTGCAGATACTACAACCTGTGGGACTTGCTGCTGATTCACCAGGCCCTGGATTCCACACTTTGTCCCCCATCCCACCCCCAATTCCTTTCCCCTGCTCTCTGCCTGCTTGGCATACCTTAGCTCCTGGCCCAAGCTCAAGGTCTTCCTGAGGCCCTGAACCTCCCCATCAATGGCAACCAGAAGCAGTGAGAGCTTGTGGCTCCCTCAGCAGTGGGGACTGCCTGCCAACTGGTAAAATTTCCAAGAGAGAAAATAAAATAGCAATAATAAATAAAAGCATAGTTTTCTCAAGGAAAAATTACTACCTAACCATTTCCCTAGATACCGGTGTGACACACATGAACTGACTGATGGAGGAGGTGGCCTTGCCAGGACCAAGAGCTCAAACATTTTAAAGGAAATTCTAGTGGCGGAAAATTGAGATGTTAACTGGTATATGTGCCATTGGAAAATTTCCTAGATGTATTTTTTTAAAGTATTTATTTATTTATTCATGAGAGAGAGAGAGAGAGGCACAGGAAGAAGCAGGCTCCCCACTGGGCATGGAGCCCCATACTGGACTCGATCCCAGGATCATGGCCTGAGCAGAAGGCAGATGCTTAACCATCTGAGCCACCCAGGTGCCCCCTAGTTATTTTGTTTTAGAACTATTTCCTGAATTCAGAGACAACACATCATTAATAAATGATGACACACAAGGAATATAGCTCATTACTAATGAAATTATTTGAAGATTATCTTAACAACTGGTCAGTGAGAATAAAATATAAGCTTATGATTCTTGAAATGCCAGAAGGCTCATTTGAGCATTGACCATTTTATAGGTTCTCATGAATGATTACAAAGAACAAGTGAAAAATGTATTTAAATTCTTTGTATATGATTGTGGGGGTGAGTACAGTAGAATATGTGGAAATATTAAAACCTTCAAGACAGAAAGTCATAGTTTTCTAATCTATGAAATACATATAATGATTCCTGTCTTGGAACTACTTGTGGATTAAATGTAAAAGTATATTTGTAAGTGGTTTGTCATTGGAATGATTTACTGGAACTAGGATGAGACATTTAAAGATGGCTGCATATTGGGAAATTGCTTTCATCCCATTGGGGAACATACCCAAGTGAGTTACAATCTAAGATTTTGGAAATGAGAACAGGGATATAGTCTTATTGGCTACAGTGATGTGATATTTTGCTGTGTCATAAAGAATAGCCAATAGAATGTTGTAAAGTCAGGAGAGGAAATAAGAATGAAGATGTTCAAATCGAATGAGTAGGTTGAAGTGTTAAAAGTGCTGAGAGAGATGACGAAACCAAACATGACTTGATAAAGAAAAAAAATTGCCAGAATACCAGGTAATCACTGCCTGGTCTTGACTGAAGAAAAGGATGAACAATGACAAGCAAAGCTGATTATAGAAGGCGAACTGTTATGATAGGAATTTGCAGAAGTGCATACCATAGCTCCCTGCTTGAAAATATTCACTTATTTTTCCTTAGGATTTATATTTGATTCCTATTGCTGGTCACACTTCTTAGTCCCTAGAATATACTAAATACATTTTCTTATATAAAGAATGAATGAGTATTTTAGGTTGGGTTCCCCAGCAGAAGCAGATTCAAGTGCAAGTAGTTTATTTGGAAGGTCTCAAGAAGTCTCAGTAGAAAAGTGAAGACAAAAGAAGGGGGAGTGTTCTCAAAAAGTGTATATTAGTGAGCAAGTGACCACTGTGAACCACTGGGGCTCAATATTCTATTGGCATCTGAGAGATGATGTAGAACCCCCATTCTTACTGGTTGAGGGCTGCTGCTGAGGGCATCCATTCTCTATTACCTTCCTTCTGATCATGCAGAGAAAACCCTCAGACAAGGTATTTGTAGAAACAAACTGTAGGCTGTATAATGGTGATTGTTGAGCAACAAGGAACAGGGAATAGATAATGTCTGCTCCAAAGAGGGCATGAGTAATGAGGGACTTACGCTTCCTTCCCTTGGATCTGTAGGTCATTTCAGTCTTCAAATGACCGAGAGCGAAATGCCAGTGCCTAAGTAACCATCAAGACATATTAATGAACATTTTCTTTATCATCGTAGTTAACTTCTGGGAGAAAACATACTTTATAGGAAAAGAGACACCAGTAGGAGAGCAGTCACTGATGAAGTGCATATAGAATCGGTGGCAAAGACTCCTTGAAAATAAATTTGTGACAGCAGTGTTGCCTAGATCAGGCTGTTTTTATGAAGATTCTGATAATAGTTATCCTATCTGAGAACTATAGGATAAGTGCAGCTGCATCCTGGAGAAACTGTGAAGCATGTGAACTTCGTCCAGCCCTCCCCACCTTCCTTCCCCTTCCCTTCCTCCTTCTTTTCCTTCTTTCCTCCCTTCCAAAATAGATATAAATATTAAACAGTTCTCCTCATCTTCTTGTAGTATAAGAATTCAGGTGATAATGATACAAAATAGAACCCTCCAATTTCCAGAAAATGTATGTTTGCTCCCTGTCTAATTAGGGTGCTTAGAAAAGTTTCTATTTTTGATTTTGATTTTGATCCTTCAACTCAATTCTACACCTGTCTGACCTTAATAGGAGCTTAAGCCAAGCACAGAAATCAGAGTTTGACCCGATATACTCACCCAGAGGGATTAATTGTCAAATATCTTTGATTTACTAGATTGAGAATTTTTAGTGTCCACATCCACTCTTTTGGGCAGAAGTTCAAGAGTAGTTATACTTAAACAGGACTATCTCCTCATGAGATGTCCCACTTTGTGTTATTAGCCGGTTCAAACTTTAAAGAATTAATAGCTTGGAACTGAGCATTTTATGGCTGCCTGCCGGCTTTTTCTTTGTCTCTGTGAGGTAATGTAAAATGTGGACTATATCCTGTGACCAAGCTCAAACACCTAACATTCTATTCAAAAAGAGGTGGGATTTTAAAAATACCTGAATTATGTGGGAATTTTTTATTGTATTTTAATTAGGTATAGCCTTGGAAAAAGTTGTGAAAATATTCTTACATATTCTTCTGGATGTCAGTTGCCTAGGGTGGTTCAAATTTTATAGTTTTCCCCTTTAGTTTTTCTTTTATTTAGATGCTTAGAAATAAATACAGTATTTACTTTTTGTCCCAAATAACAAAATAGAATATTTTTCAATGATTTTTCCTTTTAACCACTTCATCCACTGAACTCTGAATTTAATACATAAGGACTACATTTTTCTGTAGACATTTTCCATTTAAATAACTAGTTTCAATATTTTTCCATTTTATTCCAATAAATATTTTATATTTAAATATTTAAATTTAAATTTCTTCTATTAAAAATGAAGTGATCACAGTTGCTCACCTTGAGTCTCAGATTGGTGAAAAATTATTGTTCTCAATCTTTTTATAAGTTTCTCATAATGCCTACTATATGCACATAATGCCTACTATTAGCACATAAACCTTTGTGGTTATCAGTGCCAGAAGAAGATAGTACATTCACTAATAGGAGATACAATTTATGGTGTGTGTTTATAGAACATCTGAAAAAAGCAGCTGCAGCTGTGTTCTTAAGTATCAGAACTCAGCTATAATAACATGAAGAAATATTGTTCAATGTATAAGAATAATTACTACTACTTTGTGTTATTTTGTATATCCTTAATTTATAACTATTTTGATCATTAAAAATAATATTTGAGTGTTTGAAGATCATTGTTACTTACAAAGAAACTGAAAAGATACAGAAACTATAGAAGAGTGTTTTGGTAGAGGATGTGGTTAGAAACTGCAAGAAAAAAAATCAATTAATGTTAAGACATTGCAAACCATTATCTTATCTCAATTTTTTTTTTCAAAATGAAATAAATCCCATGAGATCTTAACATCTGTATATACAAAATTCAATAAAACTGAGTATGTTTATACAGAGGTACTGTGCTGTAAGAGGTTTTGTATAATTACCTTTTAAAAAATTCAGTACATTTTAGAGAGCCAGTAAAATAAATTTCCATTTTTAATGAAAAGTTGTCCCATTACCTAGTTTGGATCATTTTGAAATTGGAGCTCCAGTTGACTATGGGTAATATTTTAAAATTTTCCTTTCTTTATATTTTACAGGTATTTTTTGATAAAAAAATGTATGTGCTTGATCAAAAATTTTAATTATTCAAAGAAGTTAGTATAATGAAATTAACTTTCTGTTCCCTGTCTCCTTGTCCCGTAGCTTCCTCTTAGAGGCAACTGATATTAATTTCTATATAATTAATAGTCTTCCAGTAATATCCATACTTTGACAATAACATAAGCAAAAGTTCATGATTTGTTATATATAAACAACTATTTATATATCTTTGGATTAGCATGTTACAGACACATTTTGGTGAATTACTTGTTCACTTAGTATCTTACCTATGATTTCATGACAGTGAGTTAAAATTCTAACTCAGTTTTTAAATTATGATACAGTATTACATTAGGAGGCTAGGATTTATTTTGTGTGTTGGGAACCCTATTATCAGACATGAAACTCATTTCCATTCTTTTCACCAATGAACATTTACAGCAATCAACATTTTTTTTACATATGTCTTTGTATACTGATATGTATTTCAATAGAATAAATTCCAAAAGGCAGAGCTGCTGTTTTTAATTTTTATAGATATTAATTTTAATAGTAATTGACCAAGTTCCTTTCATATTTTTTTGTTAAATGATATTTTAAATTGGAAAAGTAATTTAAAGCTTATTATTCTGGCTCTCTGAAAAGTAGGTGCCTAATACCATTCATTTGTCGCTTAGCCTAGGTGACTTTATATTTATTTTTCTAAAATAAATGTAAAAGTTCCTAATGGCTGTTATAATGTCTCCCGTATTTTGCTGTTCCTACTGCTAAGCAATAGGCCTATTTAAAACTCCTCTAACTAGGAACTAATAAATACAGCATTCTGTATAATTTTAACATCCATTCGCTCTTAATATTAGTAAGTTACTGCAAAATCCTACATTTGAACAGAACTGGAAAATGAAGAAATAATACAAATAGTCATGTTTTCCATGATGTCACATCCGTTGTTGCTTTTATAGTATTATTTATTAATTTTTTAAAGACTGTACCTGTGCATCAAATCATGAGGCATAGATAGAACTTTTCCCTTCATCAGTTCCTTGAGCACTTTGTTTTAGAATGTTGCAACAGGACTTTTAAACATCAAAATAAAAACATGAGGAAGAAATCCCCATCCTATGATCTATGGGGGCTAGTTACCTCCTTGGCAAATAGGAAGATTAAATTACTACAAAAAAAAAAAAATCCCTCTTTGCCTGCACTGGACAATTGTAAGTGTAGCTCTGAAATAGCACCGAAGACACTATAGGATCCTGTGGAGAGCTGTTTCTGACATCTGAGTTATATACTGGGCAGGCAAGTTGTTGATAAGAGCAGTAATACCTTTGGATGATGAAGAAAGAAAAGAAAAAGTATCGTGTTTCACAGATTGCTTGTACTCAAATATATTTTCTCAGTTGCAGATCCTCAGCTATTTCATTGAGTGGAAAGTTTTGAGTTGAAGAGTTTCAGGAAGAATCGTGGTGCATTTGTTTAATGTCTTAGGAAACACTTTTTATGGTAACTTAGTCTAGGAACAAACTCACTTTTTTAGATATTAATAAAATATTCTTTTCTTCATGTAGTATTTTATACAAGAACACTGTAGATGCATCTTAAGATGTGACTATTTTAACAAATATTAGATTTGTATCAACCAGTTACATGCTGTATTTTGTAAATCATTGACTATTTTTTTTTAAAGATGGCCTACTTTGAGCCATTGTAGAGGTAGATTTCTGTTTTTTGTCACCAAAAAAACAAACTTAAACAAGTGTCAGAAATATGTCTTTTTCTGGTGTTTTGTTTCAGTGTGAATTATCATTTCTGTATTTGTTTAATGTAAAGGTGGAAACTCACCATTCAGTGCAAGTTTCAATAAAAAAAAATTCTTGTTAAAAAAAAACAAAAATATGGACAATTGTTACTTGAGTAGCTCTGATTCCCTTTTACATTTATTATTTATTTCTTTGGTTATCTATGCCTCTTAGAGATATGCATTAATTTTCCTTCTCTAGGATTTGCCTTTTCAGTTTGTGTTGTTGCCATTCTCTCTAACGCAGACATTAAAAAAAAAATGCATATCCCATTAGAATTGTATTGTAATTTGAGTACAAGTAGATAGACAGATGGGCAAATGATGAGTACTGTGAAATAAACCTAAAAATATAAATGCAGCTTTGTTTGCAATGACAACTAATGCAACTAATTTAAATATGAAGGGTCAGTAATTGCAATAAGCTAAAAAAATCATTAAAAATGATTTTAAAAAATCAAATCTCTCCTCATGTAGAAGCAGAAAGTACTCTTAGACTTTGAAGATCAGGCTTATGGGTTCAGATTATTTAGGTGATGATGATTAGGACAGGTGTCATTTTGTGACACTCCAGGGCAAGTAGCCTCGGGGTGTCATGACAGGGCACACCAGCTCAGTAACGTGAAATCATTCTAAATGGCACCTCGGAACTACTCTGGAAAGTTAGCTTTCTAATGAGAACTTAGCTACGAAAGCAGCACTTGGCTAGGTCACAACAGCTATCTCTGCCACTGCAGAGAAGAATTTTTTTTTCTGCCAGCATTTAAAATGAAACTGCTTACATTTAGGAAATTATCAATGTAAGTAAAAAATGAGGGGGGTGAGGCAGAGAGGCAGCTGGAAATACGTGATTAAAAGAATCATTTAGCTATAACGGCCAGGCTGGATGTGCATAACATTTAGGAAAAAAATTGAAAGCTACACACATAGAATTGAGGAAATTAATTTTATATAGATGTGTCAGAATAAGCTCTGTGATACACCGGCAGTTTAAAAGTGAAGAGAGGGGGACGCTTGGGTGGCTCAGTGGGTTAAGCCGCTGCCTTCGGCTCAGGTCATGATCTCAGGGTCCTGGGATCGAGTCCCGCATCGGGCTCTCTGCTCAGCAGGGAGCCTGCTTCCCTCTCTCTCTCTCTGCCTGCCTCTCCGACTACTTGTGATTTCTCTCTGTCAAATAAATAAATAAAATCTTAAAAAAAAAAAAAAAGTGAAGAGAGGGCTATCGGATTCTGCTCTAAAACCAGTGTTAAAGGACTTGGTCTCAATCACGGTTTCTCTCCTGCTTGCAGACTCTCTGTAAACTAATGACCACTTACTCAACAAAAGTACCAAATATAGGCACAAAAATGGCTCAAACGCTTCCAGAAACATCTTTTTCAAGTTTAAGAGATAGGATGATGAACAGGTCTAATAAGTTCCCTACTTTTATCAAATTACATCCTAGTCGGGGAACATACAATAATCAAGTAAGCATATATATTCATAATGTCACTTCAGAGAGTTTTAAATTCCGTAGAGGAAACAAAACAGAGTGCTGTGGTAGAATATGCCTGGTGTGTGGGTATTATGGAGAGCGTCAACATCACTCTGGGAAGGCACTCCAGATAAGGAAACATTCGTGCCAAAGCCAGAATGAGAAGGAATCAGCCACATGAAGATCCAGAGGAAGGGGGTTCTGTATAGACAAAGAGCCATTGCAAAGTCCTCTCCATGGAAATGTTCAAACAGAAGCAGGCAAACCAGTATAGCAAGGGCAGGAGGGGTGGTGTGGTAGAAGATAAAGTTGGAGAGATTCAGGATATATTTTTGGGGAGCAGTGCTCACTTGCTAAGTGTTTGGATACTGGGAATGAGGAGCAGAGACAAATCAAATACCCCTCCTAAGATTTTCCCCTGAGCAGCTGGCTAGGTGGAAGCACATGTACTGAGAGAAGGTTGTGGGTGGGGGCATGGGTTTATACGGGAAGAAACTGAGAGCTCTGTTTTACACATGGTGAGTTAACAATGTCTGTTAGAGGTCTACGTGGACTGTGATACAAGTCCGTCTGAGTCTCAGCAAACCCAAGAGTTCTGTGGCCATCAGCCTTGCTCTCTTGTCCTGGACTGGGGGAAGAATGGAAAAAAAAAAAAAAAAAACAACAACAAACCAAACATTCACTTATTTATTCCCTTCACGAATATTTGTTAAACATCTATGCCATAAACCTTCAGGTCAGGCACTGTCCTTGCAGATGTGGACAGGGCAATAAACAAGATGGGGCTGTATTTTTGTATTAGACTTTTTCCCTTTCAGGTTTAGTTTCAAGAGTGTGGGTGAAAACGCATGACTCATTTCCGTTCTTTACTAGCTAGCACAAGGCTGGCCGCGAGCTTAGTGAATGTTGCATCACACTTCTCTGGCACTCGGTACAGACGTTCAGAAGCAGACTCAGCCTGAATGCACAATGTCACCTGACAAAGTCCATGAGTAAAGAATACAAAATGAATGGCACTGTTTTATATATATTTCCTCCCCCTTATTCCTCCTGTCTTTTCATTCTTCTGCCATTTATTATTTTATAGAGTCCCAGGGTAAAATAAACATCTTTGGGCTTGCGATGATTAATAGAAATTATTATATATAGAATGAATCTCGTTTGAATCTCCCAAAGAATCATCAAAATATTTCTAAGTAACTGGTGATCACAGCCTTCTTGGGATTTTGCTGGTGGCAACCTCAGGTTTCTGAAACTAAGAAATTACCTGGTACTTTTCAACACTGATGTGATAGTTTCTGACGCCACTGGCTTAAAGAAAGACCAGTTTTTGTTTTTCTTCTATCAAATTTCAAAGCAGAGAGGCAGAGATAAAAATAACTTCTCACTGGTGCTTCTTATTTTTTAAAAAATATTTTATTAATTTATTTGACAGACAGAGGTCACAAGTAGGCAGAGAGGCAGGCAGAGAGAGGAGAGAGCAGGTTCCCCATGAAGCAGACAACCCGATGTGGGGCTCCATCCCAGGACCCTGGGATCCTGATCCGTGCTGAAGGCAGAGGCTTTAACCCACTGAGCCACCCATATGCCCCTCACTGGTGCTTTGCACTAATTCTGGTTCCAGTTAAACTTTGGGCGGACCAAATTTGAGACCATAAAACGCAGTCAGCTTCACTTTACATTCCACACCCCCTCAACCTTCCCTCAGACTGGCTCCTCCAGTTTCCATCTGAAGGATGCTATCATCAGAGTTGGTTGTGCCAAACTGAGATTACTGTGTGCTGTAGTCATGGTCTGGTTTCCTGTCTGGTGAAGAAGTGTTTCACGGTACTTAATAACACTGGCCTTAGTCAATGAGACGATGATTTGAATTCTGGCACTGCCATTCACGGGCTGTATGACCTCAGGCGAGGCTCTGATTCTCTGAGGACCTCAATTTCCTCATCTGTGTTTATGGGTGAGACTTACTTGAGCTCATGTAGGTGAAGTACCGAGCAAAGGACTTGAAAAGGGGTAGATGTTTGTTTACATATCCTCCACATATTTGAGTGCCAGTCACTGTCGTAGGCTCTGGGATCAAGCAGAGACAAATTACACAAAGACCTTGCCTTTGTGGGTCTTCTGTTCATGCACTGGGCAGCCTTGATTCCCTTTTTTTATCATTTGCTTTCTTTCCAGAATGGCTCTGGGGAAAATAGTAATATAGGCAAAATTGGGCATTTTATCCTCGTCTCCCCTGTGTGTATGTCCAGAGTCTGTAAGGCCCACCTCAAGCTCCATCCAGGTGCCCTGAGGCTGTCCTTGCACACAGGACCTCCACTGTGGATCTTCCCACATCACCCATCAACACTCGCCTGCTTTTTCTGTAACTTATTAGTTCCCTTCTCAGTCATGTGAGGCAATGCATAGGGAGTTTCTGATAACTGGCACAGACCTAATATATGACCCTATTGAGGATTCTGCTTAGTGCCCCAAAAATGAATCTCGAAAAGTAGAATGGTGTAATTCGTGGCATATACGAGACAGTAGAACGCTATGGAGAAGCGGCCTTGTCTGTTCACAGAATGCCATGTTTTTTCAACTGAACCTAGACTCGTAAAATGACTTTCTTCTTCTCTTCTCTTACTTTCCCTATGTTTTCCCGCTTTTGTCCCTTTCTCTTATGTTCACATTATTCACTTTAGACAAAGTTGATTCTGAAGTCCAATGCCATGTCTTCTTCCGACCTTTCCATTTGAAAGAAGTCTCCCTCCTCTCCCTCTGACCAATCTTCCCAGTGTGGTCCACTTCCTTGTTCTTTCTTCCTTACTTCTCTGCAACCACAAACTTCATTAGGACATGTTTGAATGTTTGGGGGATAAAAATCCAAGGGGGCAGCTGAGAGCTGGCCAGGGCCAGGGCCCGTCAGAGGTTGAGCAAAGCTCTTTCCTTCCCTCTCTCCACCTCTCTGAGCTACCTTCTTTCCTTTGCTTAAGATGTATTTTAAAAACTAAAATGAAATTTTAATTTTATCATGTAAAAATGCTAGTTTTAATACATAAATTATAATGCAATAATTCTATTTATAAAAGCATTGGGGTTTTATTTAAAAGTAATTTGTGAGGGGTACCTCACAAATTTGTGGTTCAGGTGGCTAAGCATCTGACTCGAGATTTTGCTCAGGTCATGATCTCAGTGTTGTGTGATCGAGACCCATATTGGGCTCCATGCTGAGTGTAGAGCCCACTTAAGATTCTCTCTCTTCCTCTCCCTCTGCCCCTCTCTACTCATGCAAGCTCTCTCTCTCTCTCTAAAAATCAATCAGTGTAATTTGTGATATACTGTAGGTATCTATTAATAGGCTATTAAGGTTTTTGATGAATAAGATCTTAAGTATGCCAGAGGCAATAGGTATAAAATAATTCAGAGAGATGATTAGAAGTTTATTTTGAGGCCTTACAGAGTGAGACCCAGGGTGAGTAGTGACCTTTCAGCTTCCCCATGATACATACCATGGTGCAATGGTGTCACATGTTGATAAAATCAGTAACTGAAACATTAGTTGGATGAAGATGAGGGAGATCACAGGAGGATAAGAAGAAACAGGGGTAGAATTTTGGGGAAGGGCTGAGACAGTTTTGGGGAATGGTGAGTGTATTAGCTCAGGGCCTTGGGAAAGAAGCTTGAATGCTTTGTGACTTCTCAGAATCAGGGATGAAAAGAACCAAGAGATCTAGAAAGAAGGTCTCTCTGTAAGAAATAGGATTTTCATAGTGGTGGACGCCGGGTAGCAAAGGAGAGTCCTGGTAAAGACAAGGAGAAGAGATTTAAGAATTTAGCATCTTTGATGGACATACTTTGGAACATCTCTGCTCTAACCCCTTTCTTTGAGACCCGTCTCTATGTAGCACTGGTAATGGACACCCCAAGTGTCTGGTGACCACGCTACACTGCCTACCCCCCACCGTAGCAGAGAGCTGGTCTGCAAAGAAAAGGAAGAAAGAGGACAGAGGAATTGTGCAGAAAGAAGCAGAAACTAGAAGTATGTGAATTGTGCAGCAAAGAGAAGCAGAAACTGGAAGCTATGTGAATCTTGAGAGTTAAAATGAGTTGTTTTAGTTCTTTGACTTCAGTTCCCATGGACCCTGCTGGTATTCCATGGATCTGCTCCATTGTTTAAAGCTCCCCTGTTTGATAGCCCACACGTGACTCTTACTGTGTGTTTTTTGTTTGTTTGTTTGTTTTACAATGAGAAGAGTCCTAATTAGAACAATATCTGATTTGTGATTGAGAGCTGATGGTTTCTTATGGTCCTAGGAACTTAAGCTCCTAGTCATAGGTACAGGGAGAACTGTATCTGTTTCTTTACTGTTAAGATAGTTGGAGTTAGTTTTCCATCTTCTGTAGAAAGGAGTGTTTGGTCACTCTTCAAACAGTCAGGTTGAAGCTAAGGAAAGGCAGGAGGAGACAGTTTTGAATGAGGCCTGGATATAGATGGAGGGATGTAATGCGTAGGGCAAAGTCTAAGCTGCTGAAACAAAAGACCCTTCAAATACAATAATAGCTTAAAGAAGATTAACGTTTCTCTCTTTTTTTATATACCCATAGTAATAGCTGAAGTGTTTTACTTAAGGTCAGTTGTGTCAGTTGTCCTTGTCTTATTTACATGGCGACCAGTAACATGATTATGGTCCAACCTGTAAGGAATGGAGAAAGGGCGCCAAAGGTTTAAGGCTAAAAAATGGATTTGCCACATACTACTTAGAGTCATATCTCATTGGCTAAAACTCAGTCATGTGACCATATGTAGCTGCAAGGGAGGCTGACTACTCTCTAGCTTTGTGACCACATATCTTGCTCCATAACTTTTGGTATTAAGAGAAAGAAGAAGGACAGTAACTTGTGGTTTCAGGGGCTCATTAGGAGGCTTTCTTCTAGTGGGAACATCACCTCCTAAAAGATTTAACATGGTTTGTGTTCTTCTCTCCCTCCAGTATCGACCACGTTTGAGGTTTTATTCATTTATGTGTTCACAATTTTTTTTTTTAGATTTTATTTATTTATTTGACAGACAGAGATCACAAGTAGGCAGAGAGGCAGGCACAGAGAGAGAGAGAGAAAGAGGGAAGCAGGCTTCCCGCGGAGCAGAGAGCCCGATGCGGGGCTCGATCCCAGGACCCTGAGATCATGACCCGAGCCGAAGGCAGCAGCCCAAACCACTGAGCCACCCAGGTGCCCCTATGTGTTCACAATTTTAATTCACTCATTCATTTTATTTTTTACATGTTTTTACATATTTTTAATTTGTTTTTGTTGTTGAACATTTTGTATATCTGATTCACTAAAAGGCAATCAAAAGTTCAAATTCAATGTTATTTTACTTTTATATGACCATTAAGAGTTTTATAGGGCTTTGGAGAGATTTCAGCAACTTTCTTTTTCTTTCTTTCTTTCTTTTTTAAGCCCAGGTATTGCTGATTTAGCCCTCTGGATACACTAGCAAGAAAAGTGTGTTTCACTCTGATAAGCCTCTGGGGATCAGAAATTGCTATTTCAAAGCAGAAAGAAATGCCAGCTAGTGGCTGCAGGTGGAGGACCAGCGTGGAATCTGTGAAACATACTTTTATAACTTATTTAATTCTTCAGAAACAGTTATGTGATAACTCTGCAGGGGGCTCTGGTAGGGCAGCAACTATAAAGCACAATAAAGGCAATCAAATACCACAAAGTATAGGAAGGGCATAAGAACACAGAATTTTTAAAAAATGGAGATATTTCTTCTTTTATAAGCAGTATGTCCAAAGAATACCTTAATAGGACATTAAAAATAACCTAACTTTAAATATGTGCAAAAATCCTCTATTTTTTCACATTTTTTTTTTTTTTTTCCTAGATCAGGCTTAGGAATAAG
Organism: Mustela nigripes; assembly: GCF_022355385.1. Classification (NCBI taxonomy): domain Eukaryota; kingdom Metazoa; phylum Chordata; class Mammalia; order Carnivora; family Mustelidae; genus Mustela; species Mustela nigripes. Next base: position 110,470,156 of record NC_081568.1, on the reverse strand, counting down.
GAGCGGAAAAATCAAAGTACTCTGCTATGATCCCTGCCTTTCGGGACTTATTTCCCCCATCATAGGCAAGGTTATGTGCCCTTCTAGGGCCTCAAATCAGACATGAGTTGCTTTAAATAGATCTCTTTAAGATGAGGTCACGTGGCCAAGATCCCTGGGAGAGACTGGAAAGAGCGGTGCCGCCGGGGAGGAGAATGGAGAGCTCCTTTAGATATACACTGTCATTTATGCTTCCCCGCACACCTGAAAATTGGCTTCTTAGAATCTCTCTGGGTTCCGAGGTCTGCCGCCTGCCGTCATATTCACTACTTTCCTGCCCTCCTGGCACTTGTTTCCAATGTGTGGTTCTGAACTACCACTTTGACCTTATATTTTGGCGCAGGTACTCAGAAAATGTTTCCTTTGTAGAATGCTTCGTTAGTTCTGGGCTCCACCTTGTGATCACCTGTATGTGAATTTCTCTGAGGGCTGACCCACTCGCTGGACTGACTTATTTTCTGCCCCAGCCTTGCCCAGGTTTTCTGTGCCTGGTTTTCTTTTCTTTTATTTTCTTTCTTTCTTTCAGATTTTATTTATTTATTTGACAGAGGTCACAAGTAGGCAGAGCAGCAGGCAGAGAGAGAGGAGGAAGCAGGCTCCCTGCTGAGCAGAGAGCCCGATGTGGGGCTCGATCCCAGGACCCTGAGATCATGACCTGAGCCAAAGGCAGAGGCTTTAACCCACTGAGCCACCCAGGCGCCCCAAATGGGCCTGGTTTTCATCTTCTTTTTTAAAAAACGGTTGTTCTTTTTATAAACTGTTGTTTCATGTTCATCTGACAGTACCAGTGATCAGACACTCATTTCAATTGTGGAGGACAGATCTGAAAACGGTACAGGAAGTTGGAAAAGATTATTGGGGATTCAAAGTAGGGAAACAGGGTGGAGGCAGATTCTGAGTAAAGCCTTAAAGGATGAGGCGGGTACAAGGTGGAATGGCACCTTTGTGACGTCACGGAGTGAAAGCAGATGAACATTCCAGTGACTCATGGAAAACAGCCCTGGGTGAGGTGGACGTATTTGGCAGAATGCGTTGAGCTGTCTGAGGTCTGAACCTTCCTTCTTATCTCCAGATACCTGTGTGTTTTTCCTGTTTCCAATTTTGAATACCTCCCGGGATGACAGCTTTTGAACTTCCTTGTTGACAGGCTTTCCCGGTATTAAGAACGATGGGCAGCTTTTAATACACAAGTCATTTCTTCAGATAATAGCCTGCATCCACCTTTTGCTCATAAAATACTTAATGTTGACCCTATGTCCCTCTGGGTTTCATTTCTCTTTAGTACTAAGTAGGACTTAGTAGGTAAAAAGATGGGGGAAGTAGACCTTCTTTCAGTAGAGAAGTCAGAGACAATGCAGTACTAACGTTTAAGGGATTTGGGAGTCTTGTTGGATAAATCAAAAACACAGAGAAAATAAAATCTATACATACATAAGGCCACAAAGGCAAGGTATGAAACACAAATTGCATTAGAGGGTTTGGTTTTACCAAGTAACACCTCTCCCTTTTTAATACTGTGATTTAATTACTTACTACCTTCTGTCCCTTAGAAAGATACCACATTGAATATTTTAGAGTACAATGTGCCTGGTTTAGTCACAGAAGAACACTAATATGGCACACTCTAGAAGCTTAATTTTTCCAAATGCTCAACACATGGCCCTAAGAGCCAGTTGCATATTTATTTTTCATGTTACATTTGCTGATGGAAGTTATATCTGGAGTTAAAAATTATTTGGCAGATCACAGGATTCTTTTTAGATTAAAATTTGACAATGTCCTTTTAGCATATAATATAATGCTCACTGTGTGTGGAGATGTGGGAATGGAAAATGTCTCTCGGCAAAAACACTGACACCTGGGAGGCTTCTGTCAACTTCCAACAAAAGCATTTGAAAAACTGCAGATCAGATGCTATGCAAATGTGTTTCTATTTAGCATACACCATCCAGTACACCGTATCCTGTTATTTTGATACACACAGAAAAATAATTTTAATATCCATTTATAGAGTTTTTCTACATGACTCCTTCTCATAAAAAGAAATTTCTCAGAGAACCTCTTATAATTATTATTAAAATAGCACCCGCTCAGCTCTGAGCATTCCTGCTCGTCTTGCTAGTCTCCTTTCAAGCCTCAGTGCACTTTATGCCTCACTGATGATACTTGCCATTTTCAGCTTTCTTTTCCCCTCCTCTCTCCTATTGGACCCTCCTATTTTCACCTCCTCTCTCCTCTCTCCTGGAAGACAGGTTCCATGTTTATTTCACCCCTTCCCTGAATAACGTCTTGCCTGAAGTTGGCACTCAAGGGAAAAGATTGTGTCGTGACCCTACATATTTTCATTTTGTACTATAAGCTCCTTGAGGTTTGAGGAGACTAGCTCATTCATAACTCCATGGACCTATTACATTCCTTAGTCTGCAAAAGAACTCAATAAATGATTGTGCTAAACAGCAATGGGAAGTGTATGCAAATGCTACATTTTATCTTATAGATCTGTTTGTCTTAGTGCTTTCAGGAGAAGAGCTGTGCTCAGACAAACCACGGGAATCCCATAGAATGGTCCCACTGCTTCTTTAATTCCAACAGGTAGCTGTCTAATATTGCTAACAGATCACAAAGCTCCAAAGAAAGATCTGGGACAGGTGAAAAATTTATGTGGAGACACAGGGATAGATTCTAAAGAATAATTATACTGTATATTTTCACATTCAGGTTTGGGAGGCAAGTATGATATAAACAAGTTAATTAACATTCTTGACTACAACTATCAAAATTAATTTGAAGCCTCTTTACCATTGGTATCTAAAGTAGATGGAAGAAAGTTATTTAAAGGCAAACTTTTTGTGATATTATGGGAACTCTCTCAAGTGAGTTGAGATTGCCAACTGCCACACAGTTGAATTCACAGATGAATGTGACACATATAGCAATGAGTTATTACTGATGACCTTCTAGTAATTATAGTTCAAATGGTCAAATGTGGTGGAAAATAACAGAAAAGGTTGCAAAAAGAAGGACAAAAGTAAAAACTAACTAACCGAAAATTTTGATGGTATAGATGAAGCTGTTTGGAATAAACAAGGCAACATAAATGTTAGTTTTATGCTTTGACCAAAATCTCTGCCAGGACCTCTGTCACAACTTATTGTGTATTACACAAACCTGTCCTGATTTATGGGCAATTGATTTTTGGGGCCTGTGATAGAGGTAGAATTCATAGCCATGTAAGAGTTTCTAGTCATCTCTGTTGATGTTAGGAAGATAAAACACATAATCCTGTCTGGCATACATACAGAGGCTAATTTCAAGAAATAAGGAAGTGGCTTCTAGAAAATAAATAACAGAAGCAAGACCTTTATATTAAAGTAAACTAAGTTTGGTAGAAAAGGAAAAGGAGTTTTTAGAAACAGACACATGACAAGAAGGCAGTATAACCAATCATCCCAAAACTGCAAAAGGAAATTATTTGGCTTAATTTGTTTTGAAATCAGCCAAATTTCACATTTGGGGATGGGGAGGCAAGAAGTTGAGTTCATGTTTAGAATCCCTTTTATAACTACCGCAGGTGATTGTTGAGCTCATTAGCCTAGGAAGAAATAGCTCTTTCAAGTTCAATCTGAATTCTGACAAAAGATGTTTTATTCTTGAGCAACTATATTAAGATTTCAAAATGGGTGTGAGGACCTGGTATGAGCACTAAAGTGGTGGCATCCTAACGCATCACCGGAGAGTGACCTGCCTGTGTGTGCTGAACGGGTCAGATGCCGACAGCTTCCTGCCGGAAGCCTGCGATGGGCTAAGGAAAGACAGAGGGGGAAGTAGTTTTGAATCCATTTCCCCTATCAGTATTACCATTTCATAGTATATAAATTCTAGTCAGGAATTATTTGTGATGAACTTCTCTCCCTTTATTCTCTTCTTTTCTTTTTCCCGTTCCTATAAATACGTGACCAAAAGTGCGAGTACGGTTTTTGTATCTCTGCTGCTTAATAATGATGACCTGCTAATTCAATCAATTCTGTATGTTATTCCAAATTTCTGCTTCCTCAGAAGACCAGGCTTGAGTCCTGTGACTGTGAAATCCATTTATTGATAATGTTCTCAGGGGATTCTGAGTGCCAGCCAGGATTATAAAGCGCAGGACGTGTCCTTCTCTTTTATTCTCTCTTTCCTGCCTCATGCAGGAAGCACAGTGATCTTTCTTTTCTTTTAGGTTAATTGGTTTCAATAATGATGTAATAATTTATGACCTCTTCTACTTTATATTTGCATTTAAAAAACTATTTATTTATTTGAGAGAACATGAGCAGGGGAGGGGCAGAGAAAGAGGGAGAGAGACTCTCAAGCCCAATCCCCGCTGAGCGGGAAGCCAGATGTGGTGTTTTGTCCCATGACCTTGAGATCATGACCTGAGCTGAAATCAAGAGTTGGACTCTTAACGAACTGAGCCACCCAGACATCCCTTTTATGTTTGCATTTTAAGGTGGGTTTCAATGTGTTAAAATAGAGCATTAGTTCTCTTTTGAGATCCTGCCACTTCCAGAATTATCTAACAATCCAGTTAGGGTGGTTGGTCAATCCAAGAACTTCAGTCCACTTCCAAAGGCCAGTTGGCAAGAATACTGGGGAGTTGAATCTGCTGGCTCCTGCACGAGCTTCTAGCACTCAACAGTATTGGATGGACACTCACAGTCATGCCGTGGTGGCTAGGTCCTCGCCAAGCCTGAGCCCCACAGCTCCCTTTATTTCACAAGCTCATGTCTACCAAAACAACACTGGTCCTGAGGTCTTCTGGACCTAGATTAATCTGTGTGTGTGTGTGTGTGTGTGTGTGTGAGAGAGAGAGAGAGAGAGAGAAGGCCAGAATCAGCTCTTCCTCAAAAATCTGTAGATCCTCACAATAAGCTTATCTCTTCAGCCCAAACTACCCTTTCCTCAGGATGAGTGGGTGTTCTTGCTGGGTTGCACGGGAGCTTCCAAACTTTAACTTGCATTAAAATCACCTGATGGACTTATTAGGACACAGATTGCTGGGCCCCAACCTCTGAGGTTTTTACTCAATAGGTGTTACAGACTGAATTGTGTCTCCCCAAAAGGCACATGTTGACACACCAACCCCAGTACTTTAGAATGTGACTGTGTTTGGACCTAGGGCATTTAAAGATGTAATTAAGATTAAGTGAGGGTCATAAAGTGGGGTCCTAATTCAACATAACTCATTTCTTTCTTTCTTTTTTTAAAAAATATTTTATTTATTTATTTGAGAGAGAGCATGAGCGAGGAGAAGGTCAGAGGGAGAAGCAGACTTCCTGTGGAGCTGGGAGCCCGATGCGGGGCTCCATCCCAGGACTCTAGGATCATGACCTAAGCTGCAGGCAGTCGCTTAACCAACTGAGCCACCCAGGAGCCCTATTTTTTTTTTTTTAAGATTTTATTTATTTATTTGACACACACACACACACACACACAGAGATCACAAGCAGGCAGAGAGGCAGGCAGAGAGAGAGGGGTAAGCAGGCTCCCTGCTGAGTAAAGAGCCCAATGTGGGTCTCAATCCCAGGACCCTGAGATCATGACCTGAGCAGAAAGTAGAGGCTTAACCCACTGAATCCCCCAGGTGCCCCTGACTTTTTTTTTCCCCCTAAGAAGAGGAAGACACTCTAGGGATGCTCACATATAGGAAAAGCTATGTGAAGACACAGCAGGAAGATGGCCATCTACAAGTCAGAGAAAGAGAGAAAGACCTTAGGAGAAATCAAATTTGTGGATACCCTATTCTGAAATGTCTAGCCTCTAGGCTGCAAGACAATACATTTTTGTTGTTCAAGTCACCCTGTCTGTGCTATTTTGTTATGGCAGTTCTGGAACACTAATCCAGTAGGTTTGGGATGGGCTCAAGAATTTTCCTAACAAGTCCTCAGATGCTGCTGATGTTGCTGGTCTACACTTCGTGAACCACGGGGCTTGCAAATCTTTGAGAAATTAAAATAAACTAATATTAATATAGTACTTCCTGTCCTGAGTCAAACTGAGTGAACTAAGCTGCTTCTTAGTTTTCCCTGCTCCCCTGTCCCCTTCTTTCTAAGGTTCTTGGTTTCTCTCCAAAAACCCCAAATCTAAATTGAGAGAAATACTTAGTAGTTAAAAAAAAAAAAAAAAAGCAAAAGTAAAACAGAATGAGTTGTTCACTTAGTGCAGGTGTCAAGTAGGGAGTGGGAAGAACATGAGACTGGGAGCCTAGAGAGTTAGAAGTCTGAAAGCTGAGGCTGTGTCTGGATTCTGCCCAAAGCTACCTACAGGACTGGGATAAACGTAAGAACAAAGGTTTCTATTTGTACAAAAATGGCATTCAGTTAAGTGGGCTTTAACGTTCCATACAGTTCCATTATTTTGTAATTTATCCAGTAGATGTTAATGAACTCCTGAGGAATGCTGGAATTCTAAATTCTGAATTCTCCAGAGTATGGAGGGGCACCTGGGAAGGGCACTCCTCTTCCCCATCAGACTTCTAAACTTGCTGAGAAATAAGAAAAATGAGAGAAGCAGAGTGTAAATATCACCTTGATTATAAGTAAGAGCCGCATTGGAAGATCTTCCCCCACCAAACGTGACAATGCTGAACTAGGACAGGGTTCCCACACAAGATTTAAGGCACAGAAAAGCAGAACATATCTTTGCTCTCTGTGATTTTGGTGGTGATGCTTAGAGTTGAGTGTTGAATATGTATTCGTTCCAAATCTACTAATCAGAGTTTTCCTCAGAGGCAGAGCAAATAGAACATGGAGAGAGGTCAGGGCAGGTCTCTAGACCTGGAAGGAAACCCTCTGTGATGGATCAGCTCTATCTCCTAGGTCCCTACCATCCCATGAAACTGATTAGGTTTGTGATGGTGAACCACTTACCCAAGGTCAAACAGCTGAGGAGGGGCAGAGCCAAGCCTGGGGCCCAGTTCTGATTGCCTCCAGAATCAGCATTTCTAATGCCTCTGCCAGTTTTCTCTGCAGAGATGGAACTTGGCCGTGCAGGGTCAAATTCTCATACTGATAAATGAGGAAAGCTAGACCCAGGTTAAAAGCCTGGGCTTAACTGGGATAATCAACCATCATAACAGCTGTTTTCCTTGGATATCTGCTCATCCAATTTTAAAGGAAGAAATATATTCCCTGCTTTTCTGATTCCTGACCTCATTCCATTGTGCTAGGACTGGGGACGTTTCCGATTTCCTTGGTATATTCCTGTTACCAGAGAGCTGTAGTGGTTTTTGTTTTTTTCACAAATATAAGGCTATTATAACACTTTTTAAAAAAAACTCTGCGTAACTGGGCTAAACAGGCATATTGTTTCCCAGCATTCTTCTTTCTAGTTAAAATATATCCTATGCTCTTTAGAGTCTGGGGAAGACTACTGCCCTTTAAATCCCTCCAGAACTTTTGCATTTAAAAATTAGATGGACAAAGAAGCTTATGAAAGTAAAACTCATGTTCAATTCATATTCATATATACACAAAAATACTAGTAACAACAGATGCCTTTGCTTGCACGAACAGATTTATCCTAAATCTGGATACAATGAACTCCTTTTATTTCCTTAGAAAAGCAGATCTTTGGCCACATTTGGTAGAATATCTCTCTCTTGTGAGTTGACAAAATTATTTTCAGCCTATATTTTGATTATGTGAAATGATGGAGATCGAATTCTTCATCATTTTTTCTTTAGGTATTATTTGTACATAATATTCACTAGTGTCTAGCACAAGGCTGACATACAGTCCTATTCATGTGGTTACTCTTTCATTGATCCTGACTTGGTTCTTTAAAAATGTAATGTTCTAATACTTATATCACCAAATATCATAGAATTTCAGGTTTCAAGACAATCAGAGATTGATATAGTAAGCATTACTTTTAGGTTAATTAGCTTACTGATCATATAGTAGATAATAGGAGATTTTCATCTTCTCTCTGGTCATATCCCTGTCAATATACCATGCTAGATAATTTTTACAGGTATGAAAGTTTGTAAGAATGGGTAAAAATGGGGAAAAGTTGTGTTACTATATAGAGAACCCTTGATCTCTGACATATTCGTACATCTTATATACTTCCATTAAGGGAAGTTCGGGTATAATTTTCCAGAGAAATATTGGAAATAACTATATGCTATGCTAATTTGCTTCTACAGTCTACATACAATTTTTAAAAGGGCAATATTTTATTAAAAGTTGTAGCAAGTACTGAGTTGTTAGATTATCAGCTGTGCTATTTTTTTCTAGCCATTGCTAATCCTTCCTATTATTGGGAAGGTCAGTCTAGGCTTTTCTCTCTCATCTTTTTTGTTTTGCCTTCCCAAAACTTTACTCAGTTCTTTAATTTTTAGATGTTTTCATATTCTGTTTTCAGTGATATACCATTTTTCATATACCATTTCAGTTCTGAACTTTAACAATCATACACCAACTAAATAAAGCCAAGTTTTCAGCTTTATTTATTTATTCTGACATGTACGTATCTGGTTATTAGAAGTTAACTTATGGAAGTTGATTCGTTTTGATGAAATTAATACATGAAATGGAGTCACTGATTCACTCATTTCACATACAGTTATTGAGTACCTATTCTGTGCAAAGGCACCATTGTAACTGCCACAGGAAGTACAGCAATGTAGTTCTTGATTATAAATCTCTAGGAGGTCAAAGACTATGTCTAGGACCATATCCCAGTTGTGTCCTCAGTACTTGCCATGATGGTTGGTACTGGTAGGTACTTAAGAACTAATAACTTGAATGAATGAATATCTGATATACCTTAATCTCATTTATCACTTAGTCTTCCACAAATTTTATTTTATTTTTTTTAAAGATTTTATTAATTTATTTGAGAGAGATACAGTGAGAGAGAGCATGAGTGAGGAGAAGGGCAGAGAGAGAAACAGACTCCCCGTGGAGCTGGGAGCCCAATGCGGGACTCGATCCCAGGACTCCGGGCAGTTGTCCAACCAACTGAGCCACCCAGGCGTCCCCATAAATTTATTTTTTTTAATTTTCTTTTCTTGTCATTTGTACTGTGTTCGCCATAAATTTTTAAACAGAAAATGTTTTCCATAATTATCAGTTTACTTAAATAAATTTTGGTTGATATGTTGATATGTAGAAGATCATGAAGATAATGAGACTATGCAGTATAAAATTTATAGTGTCTAAAGTCATTAATAACTGCATAGCAATATTATATGTGACAAAAGACCATTTCTATACAGTTCAAATTAATGAGAAATTTCTCATTAAGAACCTTTTTTTTGGAGTTTTTATGTGTTTATTTTTCAGTGTTCCAAAATTCATTGTTTATGCACCACATCCAGTTCAATAGCTTACTTCTAAAAAAAGCTCACCATTTTAAAAAATAATGCAAGCTGGCACTATCCCACCATTTAAAAAAATAATGCAAGCTGGTAAACACTGGAAAACAGCATGGAGGTTTCTCAGTAAGTTAAGAATAGAGCTACCCTATGATTCAGCAATTGTACTAGAAGAGATTTACCCCAAATATACAAATGTAGTGATCCGAAGGGACATGTGCACCCCAATGTTTATAGCAACAATGTCCACAATAGCCAAACTGTGGAGGGAGCCAAGAAGTCCATCCACACATGAACGGATGAAGAAGATGTAGTGTACACACACATACACTCACACACACAAAAACACCCAAGGGAATATTACTCAGCCATTAAAAAGATGAAATCTTACCATTTACATTGATGGGCATGGAACTGGAGGGTATTACACTGAGTAGAAAATGAATCAGAGGACAATTATATGGTTTCACTCATACATGGAATACAAGAAACAGCAAAAAGGATCATAGGGGAAGGGAAGGAAAACTGAATGGGAAAAAAATCAGAGAAAGAGACAAACCATGAAAGACTTTGAGCTCTAGGAAACAAACAACGTTGCTGGAGGGGAACCAGATCAGGGGATGGGGTAACTGGGTGACAGGCATTAAGGAGGGCACATGATGTGTTGAGCGCTGGGTATTATATGCAACTGATGAATTACTGAACTCCACATGTGAAACTAATGATGTACTATATGTTGGTTAATCAAATTAATATAAAAATAAATAAATAAAAATAAAGAACAATAAAGTAATGGAGCCATGCCACAGAGATTTCCTAATTATGGCGCTTAGAAAGCATCAGTAGAAAATGAGGATGCCAGAGCTTATATTAGCAGTTAAGTTAGCAGCTTGTGGTTTACTGGAACTTTCTCTACATTCTCATGGGAGGCAGAGTGTGGTGGTGGTGAGGCATGCGTTCTCTTTGGGTGTATGCTTACAAATCTCCAATTAGTTTGAATATATGTGCATTGTTGAGATGGGGGAGATATAGGCAAGGAACATAGCTGGAGAATTTTGCCCCAGCTCTCTTCACTGTCCTTACAAGATGAGAGTAGAGTCATTTCCCCCTAAGAGTGGCCGCCAAGTTTTAAGTAGTAGTATGCTCATTTTCCGCAGTGCCTGATCTCCAATTGTCTGATTACATCTCCCATCATTTACCCCCTCACATGTCATCATGTCTTTGCTCAGGCTTGACAAGGTCTTTTCCTCCTTTAGTTTGCTGTTACTCTGCCTGGAATACTCTCCTCTGATCTCCCCATGGCGTCTTCCCTCTCATCTCCAGGTCCCTGCTCAAATATCACATCCTACCTGGTCTGACCATCCCCCCTATTATTTAAAACAGCTCCTCTGCTCCCTGGTCACCCTCCATTCTTGTGAAAGCCTGAGCTCTTTGACCTCAGATACCATCCTTGCGCATCTCCCACGGATGGTCGGACTTTGGCGCTGACTGCTGCAGGCTGTAATTGCCAGGCTGCCGTGTCAGCTGGCTTCCTGGAACATTTGATCAATGGTGGCACTGATGCAGACATGGAAGGAATTTGCCTCCCCCTCTGTCTGGAGCGGTGTCTCCAGCAACCTCTATTTTTTTCTCTGTCGTTCCAGCTTACTCCTTCAGGTGCCCTGTGGTTCCGGCTTCCTCCTGCTGACTGTAGCCTTTAGATTCTGGTTAACACAACCTCCTCTCTTTGGCCCTCCATTCTAGGAGTGATCGTGATGTCCTGCTGTTGCTAATCTCTGGAAAGTCTCATCCTCCTATTTCATTCTTCAGCTCTCCCACTAATTCATTACCTTTGTTTTAAAAAGAGCATTTCCTTGATTACAGACTAACAGAATCTTATTGCTCTGCCCAATTTTCTTTAAAATTTTTATTAGTAACTATGATTTTTTTTTTTGCTACCTGTACTGCCTGAACTGCACTGCTGTTATTGTTTCACCTTAGCAGGATATAAAAGCCAAGAGGACAGATACTCTGTCTTATTTATCACTGTATTCTCAGTATCTAGCACAGTGCCTGGCATTGGTAGTTGCTCAATAAACATTTTTTAAGTAAGATGAAAGGCTAGACAAATTTCTGCAAGTTTCAAGGTCAGGACCAGTAGCAGCACACGGTGTTTTCCTACTAATTCCTTTGGGTTTTTGTTTTTGTTTTACAGACAAAGAGTAAGAGCAAGAGAGAGAGCTTCAGGGCATGTGTAAAGGGTGGGAGGGGCCAAGGGAGGGGGAGAGAGAGAATCTTTAGCAGACTCCACACCCAGCACACAGCCCCACAAGGGGCTTGATCTCATGACCCTCAGATCCTGACCTGAGCCGAAATCAAGAGTTGGACGCTTAACTGACTGAACTACTCAGGCACCCCACTAATTACTTCTTTAAACACCAAACTTAATGAAAAGATTATTTATTTTCTAATCCACATGAAAATAGGAGTGTTTTGATTTGCTTTAGACGAGGGTGAGAAAAAGCATCTAAGATGTTTGCTTGTATGAGATTTGGAGTTCTAAGCTGGATCAAGATTTTTATAAATCCAAATGGATTATTCCTATAAGGCTGTGGTGCCCCCATTCCTAACAAAATGGTCTTTTATATATGGGTGTGTATGTACTTTTAAATCATAATCCTAATAAGGGCTAATTGTTTGATTGACTTGACAATACCGTGATTCCTTTCAGTTTGGTTGGCATCAACAAAAATGCAGGGAACTTACTTTGCAGATAAAACTGACACACTGCTTTTTGTCCTAAACCATATCCTAATGAATATCAGACAAATTTTTTATTCTATTGGTGGCATCATTCTTAATGACTCTACTATTGAAGACTTTTCCAGTTTGCTAAAGACAATACTACTTTTGGATACTTGTATCAGCTTTTATGGAATAATCAAGATCCCAAGATATTAAAACTTAAATTACTGTTTGGTCAGGAGCTGTAGAAAAGCAAGTCTTAGCATACTATATTTATTTGTTTATTTATGAATCTACCTATGCACCTCTCTACTATTCATTCAGCAGTATGCATTTCTGCCCCATTCTCCACTTCAAAAAGCAGTTTCAAAGGTTACACTTATAGCAATACAGATTATATACAGGATAAAGAGAACAAATTAATAGCTGTAACGATTGGAACAAAAGTAAATAATAATTAGCAAGGGAAACTAGAGAGAAATTTAGTATACAGAAAGCATGCCATAAGATTTTTAATAGTTCCTAGAGGTAGGTTAATAGTTGGTTTTGAGTTTTCTAGCAATCAAAACAAGGAAAGAGTCTGGTGATTTAAAAGTTCATAGTATCGGGGCACCTGGGTGGCTCAGTGGGTTAAGCCTCTGCCTTCGGCTCAGGGCATGATCTCAGAGTCCTGGGATCGAGCAGCGCATCGAGCTCTCTGCTCAGCAGGGAGCCTGCTTCCTCCTCTCTCTCTGCCTGCCTCTCTGCCTACTTGTGATCTCTGTCAGTCAAATAAATAAATAAATAAAATCTTTAAAAAAAAAAAGTTCATAGTATTTATAGAGCTAACATATGAAAAGTTACTCAAAAGAAGCTAAGCCCTTCCAGGTACTAAAATCTGAAAGGATTTTCCACTGAATTCTCATAAAGGGGACACTGTGTATTCTTTAAAAAAAAAAAAAAAAAGAGTGAGAGACATTGCCTGCTCAAGACAGCACAAGAGAAATGTGAGAAATGATTTCAAATGTGGTAGGGTGTCAGAAGTGGACAGATAGAGCCCGTCACTGTCCCAACACAGATGGGCTGAGTGCATGCCCCAGAGAGAAAGCCCGAGAGTTTTGTTATATATCATCTAGTGAAGTCCTCTAATTTCATAAGCGAGGCATCCGTGTTCAGGATGGATAAACAGCTTTCCAAAAGTCATGCAGTGTAGATGAAATGAAAGAGTTTGGATTCTAATGAATGTCTCTGACTCCACAGTCCGTGTTTTTCCAACACACTGGGTAAAAATAATGCAACCTGAATTTATTTCCCCAGTTTCATAAATCAGTTATAGATGGAAAAAGGCAGTTTATAGGTGTTGCCAAGGCTCTGAGTCAGCAAACTGGTAGGAAACGAAGAGCCTAGATGTGCAGGATTTAAAAAGCAGTAGTCTGAGTGTTACTGCAAGGGAAGCAAATAGATGTTGAATCAGACAGAGCTGCTATGCGTCTCTGCCATCTACCAGCTGTATGACTTAGACAAGTTATTCATCATTTTAGAGATTCGATCTCCTTATCTACAAAATGGGAATAGTGGTACAAACACTGAAGGATGATTTCAAGAATGCACTAATGTGCATATAACAATCAGGAGACAGCAAGTACCCTGGGATGTTGGCCTTTACTATAATTACAAAGTCAAAGAAGTAATTAAGAAAGCAAGTAGTTCAAGGCATCTATAGAATTGGAAGGTCAGAACAGTAAAAGTAAACAGTAAAGTAAAATACCAAACTAGAAACAACAGTCACAATTATAAAGGCCAAATCCAAACTTAAGATCAAGAGGCCAAGGGTACAGAAGGCGGCAGAGGGAGGAGGACAGAGTAACAATCTGATTGTCTGGAATGGGAAAGGCTCAATTTGATGCATCATTATGTTTAATTCAGGAATTTTTCATTGGCTTCTCCTGGCACAGGAGCCTGTCCCAGCACTGGATCCATGGGGAGGGTAATGCTCCTTAAAAGGAAAATGGGAGCAGACCCTGACCCAACAAGGCAAAGAATGCTACTGTAAATCTCACCAAAGGAAACACACGTTCCCCACATGCTAATTTGAGTGCACATACGTCTGAACTCAGCCGTGGAAGCCGGTGGCAGACTGTCCAACCTCGGGTGTGCTGTTTCATCGAAGTCTAATTATTCATAAAATATCACAGGAAGAAAACAGTGACTGAGAAGAAACAGCACAAATGCAGCCCTATGTTCTATCACTCATCATTTTAAATTTAAATATTATATATTTTTTTTAGTCAACATGGATGATATCAAGATTTCTCATTGCATCTTCACTAGAAAAAAATTAGTGTATTGTATTCCCCGAATCAATTCAGTTAAGTTGGTACGGCACTGTTGTATTTATTTCTGAGATGAAGAAACAGAGCTACCTATAGGATCAAAAAACTTTATGATTAAGTTTCGTAAAAGAACATGCCAAAATTCTTAGTATGTCAGCCAGAACCTCCACAAGCAGTCCCTCATTTCCCTTCAGATTTATTTTTTTACTTCCATCTTCATAAATGGTGTATTCTGATCTAACCTAGTCCTCCAGAACTACTCCTTACACTTCCCTCCTTTTCTATATCTGTTCACATTTTCCTCAGCCAGCAGGGATGCGTCCCTTCCCTTCCCCCTTTGAATGTTGAAATCCTAGTAATCTCAATTTTTCTTGTGCTATGGAATCTTCCCAAGTCTCCCCAGATCAATTAATTCCACTTTATTTATACTTTCTTTTTGGCTGTTGAATCAAGTTTTTCATCCACTTCTCTACATACCTTCACAGTGCTAAGCACTGGCACTAAATTCCGAGTAATAGAAAAAGAAAAAAAAAATCCCCAAACAAACAGAAAAAAACATTCTTGCCTTCTTCTAACTTACAGTTAAGTGGGGGAGACAAATACGAAACAAATTAATATGAAGTAAATACATAATTGTACAATATAGCCAGTGTTATAAAGACAAGCAAAAGTATACTAGGAGACGGGCTAAGGGTTAACAAGGGACCTAGTTAGAGGTAGGGAGAGAGGGGTAGGAGAGCATTTCTGAGGTAATGTCTAAGCTAAGAGCTGAAGGTTGAGTATGTTTATTGCACGTATTTGCAATATTGGGGTATTTTCTTGCTACAGCTAAGTTTCCACATGGATACTGGTTTTTATTTCCTCTACAGGACCTCTAGGATATTGCTTCTTGGCTGGTTAAAAAAAAATAGTGCATGCATTAAAAGGGAGCTGCCCACTTAGTAAACACCTACCCTGGTAAATTCATCTTGATTCTGAAAAAATGTTTTAAGTTCTCTCTTGTCTTGAACAGGACACTTTGGACAGAGTTCTTGACAGATCAGGAGGTACCACAATGGGTGTAAGGGGAGAAAGCATGTTTGTTGCTGGGCAGATCTTCACCACAAGACGAAGCTCAGGAGATGTGAACTCCAACTCTTCTCATACGAGTTTTCAGTCTCTCAGGGAAGTGTTAGGAGGGCATTTCATGTGTAATCTTTGTCCTCGTAAAGGATGAAGGGATTTTCTCATCAAATTAGGAAAGATCAGTTTAAAATGTCAAAACAGAGACTGTTGTTACTAGAGCACATTTAATACTTCTTTCTTTTCTTTTAGTGGGAATGTCTGTATTCCAGTTTACCTATTTGGATTTTTAGTATTACTGTCGCCATGATAAATATATAAACTATGTGCTATTTAGCCATCCTCACCAAAACTGAATTTCTAATTAGATTCCTCTACTTGTCAAGCCTCCTTTGGCAAGAGAATAAGGTTGATTTCAGATTAGAGTTGCTAAATCCTATTGCACTGCATTTGGAGAAGACTAACAGGAGATACGAAGTCATTTGGCTACAACACGAAATGTGCACTGATTTCCAGGGTGGATCCCATTAGTCTGGCTGGGGAAGTGTGGATTTTCATCCTCTCCATTTGTCTTTGCTTCAGCTTAAATGTGACTTTCAGTATAAAGCATCCAGTGCTCCTCTTCTGGGACTGATGAAAACCCAAATGAGTAATCTGGGGAAGAACATGAATCTGGATCTTCACAGCAAGGCATAGCCTAGTGTATTGGCGAGTAAAACCCAGCCCTCTTCTTCCCAAAGAAAGTCCAACCCTCATTCTCCTTCCAGGCAGGGCAGACCTCAAGGCCTTTTGGGAAGAGTGGTAATTATTATCTTCAAGTAATTCAGTACAAGAATATGATAGTGTTAGGCTGGAAGTAAAAGAACTTTACAAAAGAAGACTCTTACCAAAATGGAGAAGGTTTCAGCATGACAGGATTTCTGCTTCAGCTAAAATATATTTCCCCACATTAAAAACACACTTAATAGTTTGTATAGACTGATGAGAAAATTAGCATTATTTTCTTTTATTCCTTTATGCCCAGAAAGCACAACTGAGTACTCTGTTGTTGCGACATATTGTGATCTTTCTTGAGACATTTTCCAATTAGTGGTATTGCCTCCTTAGGTGTGAGCTCCACAGTTTAAATGAGAGCCTCTGTTCAAAGACATATTTCATGCTGTGTCACTTTATCAGAAGAGCAATCTGCCATTTTCTGACAGCCAGGGACTTGTGGCTGGAATCAGTGATACCTTTAAAAAGAACTCATTATCAGTGCAGTGAACAAAATATGCATTTTAAAATAGTGTGGATTTTAATTTTCAACGTCAGTGATTTTTGCCTGAGTGGGTGTGATGTGTGAGGGATCAGCTGAAGCATTTTCAAATATTTGATATTTCAGGAGATTAGCAAAGTTAGATGGTCAAGGATCACCTTCATTCTTCTTGGGATAAACCAGCTGTTCTTTTCTTATGAGTAGTGCTACTTTGAAGAAAGATTGAGAAAAAAGATGAAGACACGTTTCTATGACCGAGAAGTCATCTTTTGAGGGACAAGGGGGCGGTCATTAGTGGCCATGAAGTTATCTTCTATAAATATCATCAACAGACTTCGGTTAAGCATTAAAGATGAATGAAATATGGACTATGTTATATGGTCTTGACTAATTCTAAAAAGTTCTCTACAGTTCTGTGACATTGGAGTCAAATTCACATCCTGTGAGAAGTCAGCACATGGAAAAAAAACAAAGCAAAACAGAACCAGAATGGGAAGAGGTCAGAAGAGCAGCATCCTGCCAGCTGACCTAACGACATTTTTAGACAAACAGTTCTAATCACTGATGGCCTGCGGCAGATTACTTACACATCCCTAGTGTTGGTTATTGTATGGTTGCTTCGAATTATTTCAGCTATGGAAGGTGAAACTCTAAGGGTTCCACATTGAAACCTCATTTGAGAGAATCCCACATTCCACAATGACTAATGACTGAAAATTCAGGCTTGATGGGGGGGAAAGGGGGAGAGAAATGGAAGCACAAGGAAATAACACTGGACTCAGAATACTTGTTATTTTTTAGAAGGACACGTTGAAACTGATCACTTATATTTAAGCCCATACAGGCCTATCTAAGGCACTGTTATGGGATTTCAGGCCATCCATCTGGCCAAATACTATTTATAAACCTCTAATATATCCATCAGAAAGTGTTCTCACTCACAGTGAATTGAAAAGATTTTGGAAATACCAGGAGAAATTTTATGTTAAGACTCTGTCTTCTGACAGAATATGCAAAATTAAAAAAAAAAATGAGCAAAATGAATCTATTTTCTCTGTCATTTCCCACCAAAATGCTTTTTCCTAACGTGGGTCTATGTCAATGTTGGCTCTTTTGGTGGTGGGAGGCAGTGCTGATTTATCTAAAAGGTTTTGGAGTCAAAGTGGCTTGTGTCGGAAATTCAACTTCTCCACTTGATTGGAATCCATTTAAAAGTTTACTATGGATAGTTATAAGTATCACTGCTCAAGTGGGGAACCTAGGCAGCAGTCTCAACCTCTCTACTTATACACTTTTCGAAACCACTTGGTTATCAAACCCCAAACATCTGATCTCTTAAGTAGTTCCCAATCATCACCTTCCCACCAAACATACCATCACGGTCCCTGCTACTGCCATAGACCTTTATCTTGGGCATCAGAGAGAACTTCTTTGGACTCCTTATCTCTTATCTTATTTCCTTGTAATTCTTTCTACACATTACCGAAAAATATAGTATTTTAAAAATGCCAATCTGATCTTGTTATACCACGTGTTAGGGTACTTCAGTGGCTTTCTTTAACTTCCAGCATAAAACTGTATGTAAGACTCCCTAGAAGGCTCCCTGACTGATCCTGTCCCTCCATCCTGTGCATGCATGAATGGACACATGGGCTCGCACTCGCGCGCGCGCGCACACACACCACACACACACACACACACACACACCCAGCACTCTAACTCTCACTGGTCCTGACTATGCAACTGAAATGGAATTTCCTCTAGGAAATTTTTCCTTATTCACCATAATGAATTGCGTTTACATTCTTCATGTTTCCATAACACAAATCCACACCTCTTTCTTAAGCACCTAGACACTATTTTCCCTGTTAGCTTTCAGGAATGATTTTGTCATTAGAATGGAACCTCTTTGAGGTAGTATTTGTGTCTTCTATAGACACTCTTTGATGCCTGCCAAAGTGTCAGGCAACATCACTAACAAGCTATAAAAGTTTGTCATAAGGATGAATGTGTAAGACTGAAGTGTTATTAACTCTAGGGACATCTGTATCTTGAAAAAGACTAAATACTTACATTAAGGAAATGAGTCTCAAATTGTGGAATTACAGGCTTAGGCCAACTGCTGACTGAGGTGTGTATTTGTGTACAAGTACCGTGCTGTGCCAGTTTGTGTGTTGAGGTTAAGGATGGAGGTGATAAGGATGGCTCAAAGTGCTTTGAATAATATCAGGTGGTTGGCTATTCCATCAACTAGGCATATGGCTAATGTAACTAATTTGATTATTAGTCCTAGTGACTTAAATGCATTACAGATTATTCTTCGCTTGTGGTGAGTAAGTGTGGAGGTAGATATTTGCTAGTTGAGTGGCTCAAAAATGTTAGGACAGACGTCTGTGATTCTCTTATTCTTTTTCATATGGTCCCCAAAGGGCTGTCAGAATTCTAGTCATATTCTGGATGGGAAGCAGGAGAAAATGTGGAAGGGCAGAAATGAGAGTGCCAAGGGAAAATGTAGATGAGGACTTCCCATGTCACTTTAGGGAGCTGTGTGGAACCACCCGATTAAATAACTGTTTCCTTATGTTTCTCCTTACTAAGTTTAAGGATGAACTTCTTGACCCTTTTGGAAAAATCAGTAAATATAGGCATATGAATTGTGTTCCAGATAAAAACTTATTGTTTAACTTATTGATCCACTTAATTGTGCATAATTTTATTCTATCCACACAATTCCATCAATAAAACCCTCAACTTGTCAGGATTATTTACCCAAAGTTATTGATTAAGTACTTACTCTGTGTCAGACACTCTGTTTATCTCTGAGGATGAAGAATATCTACTATCTGAATGCCACAAAGAATAGGTTAGAAGTGTGATGAGTTTAGGGTAAAATATGTGCTTGAGACTTCTGGGGATCAGCTTAATAGAAAGAGAAAATAGGCAGTGTGATAAACAATCTTGGAGCTTAAAAGTAAGATCTGGGATAAAAATATAGATGTAAACTTCTTCATCTATCCCACAAATATTGATCACATAATGACAGATGTTGGAAATATAATTACAAATCAGAAAAAAAATGCCTTACCTTTAAGAAGTTTCTATTGTAATCATGGAGACAGAGAAATAAAGGTTTTAAAGTGACTATAGGTGGCATTTACAACCAGGAAGCTAGATTGCTTCCAAACTGCAGAGAAAGTATGTCAGGCAAGAAGGGATGACTCATCCTGAGATCTGAAGCATCCCAACTTTTGAAGGAGAACGGTGGTAGGAAAAGAGGGATTCAAAACAGAAATCGAAACACTGCATCTGAAAAGGCATGAAGAAAATCAGAAAAGAGTGGTACCACAGCCCTTGAGAGAAGTGCGAGTTTGGCAATGGGAGTCAAAGGTCTCCCTGGTTAAAGTTAAGGGCCAGGCCGCTCCAGAGTGAAGGTGCCCAACAGACTGAGGAAGTTATGAGTGGTCTGGGCACGAGCAGTTCAACGAGTTGACAAGAAGCAGAAATATTTCAGTTTGAGGAGTAAATGGGAGGTGAGGAAGAGACAACAGGTGTCTCCTGCTCCTTTTAAGAAGTGTGGCTACGGTGGGAAGGAGAGAAATAGGGGAACGTAGACTTGAGAAAGGCCTTTTAATAACATTGGATTAAGAAAGAGTCCATACATTGGGGAGGGTATGTGCTATGGTGAGCGCTGTGAAGTGTGTAAACCTGGTGATTCACAGACCTGTACCCCTGGGACTAATAATACATTATACGTTTATAAAAATTTTTTTTTAAATTAAAAAAAAAAAGAGTCCATAGACAGGATGAGTTTACATGTATGAAGAGATAATTTAAGGAACAACATCTTCAAGGAATTCAGAGAAAATGGGATCTGGAGAGAGGGTGAGAAGAATTAGCCAGTAGTTGGGTATTTCTTCTACTGAAACCAGAGAGAACATGAAGTTCCAGAATTTGGGTACAAATGTGTCAAGGCGAGGTGAGACAGTACCTAGCCAATGGCCTGTATCTTTCTTTGAAGGGGACCCAAGAAGCTTTAACTAAGACTTGAGATCTTCAAGAGAATGGTGAAGGTCTAAAATGCTGTTAGAGAGAGTTGGAGAGAGTTGCTTAAAGTCCCTCGAAGGAATGCCAGATGGTCTTGAGATCCTGTCTGAAGTTAAGAGACCATGATATTTTTCTTGGTTCCAGCTCCCATTACTGTCTAAGTCTTCTCCAGAGGAGCTAAGAATTTAAGTTTAGGAGCTGAGGGAGGCCAGAGTTTAATACATTGCTCTGGGACTGAGCGCAGTTTGGCTGGGAAAGTAAGGGAGTAGGAATTTGAGGGTATTAGCAGGAAAAAAAAAAAAAAAAAAAAAAAGGAAGAAGAATCCAAGTCAGGGCCTCTCAGATTTTTCCTCCTTAAAAATTGGCACTGTCTTCTACTGCTACCACACACTGATGTAGTGAGGCAAAGCTCTTAGTACTTCACAAGCTGGGCATGGCTGGGATAGGCAGAGATCTCAGGCTTGTTATCTCTAGCAGCCTCAAGCATTCATTGTATTAAGGCAAAAGCCAAATTTAATTAATAAAACTGTTATCTTTTTGTATTGTGTTATGCAAATCGTTGGGAAGTACTGGTTTAGGCAGTTTATGAGATTTTTGCAGGTTAGGCATGGCAGTGATGCCCCCAGAAATCTCTGACTTAGAGGAAATAGATGTTTCCAAGGGTCAAAACCCAAGAGTAAGGGCCATGACGGTCATTGGGAAAGGATGCTGCGACCAAAGAGAAGAGAGATGAAAATTTCAAAGACTTGGCTCAAGTGTAATTAGCTGGACTGGAATGGAAGAGAGGGGCAAAGATCAGGTTTGGGTAAGATTTTCCCCAGAGACATATCATATCACCTGGGATAATGCCAGTCAACACTGCCAAATCTCTTTTTATTCTCCTCATCCTGAGTTTTCTCCTTTTGTTCTGGTGAGATTTCATCAGAGATTTCATTTTAAGGATTCAGGGGGGATTGAAACTGAAAGATTATCAGACACCAGGGCAGCTCTCGGGATCAGAGCTAATTGTTCTCTTTTTGTCATTTGAACAAGTAGTTCCACAGCTAAAAGCAAGTTTGGGGGCCATGTATCAAAAGCAGTAGATCTCCTAAATATCCTTCAGGGAACCCCACATATATATATAACATCTATTCTAGTTATTTCAGTTGAGACTAAAGCTGTTGTAAATTCTGTTATCAAAAACATTTTTTTTTTCTAATTTAAATTCCCCTTTCCCCACCTCATAAACCACAAGAGTATAAATCTTATTTTAAGATCTGACTTTTCAGAGCATCTTTGTTGTGGGTGATATCATTGACTTTTAATGTCTACAGCTTTTCTATATTGATTTTCCTGTGCAAAATGACTCACATCAGCTAACTGGAATTTGTTTATTGGAAACTATCCAGAAATCATACTTTGTTGCATAGAGATCTCTTCAGACCATTCCAAGTCCATACTGTGCTCAATAAACACTTTTAATCCAGGTGAGGCTGCCTGTGATTCTGTGATTGGTCACAGAAATAGGTTCTATTCCTGTGGCCTCCACATTTTACTTCAAAGACATAGCTTAGAAGTATATTTGTATATAAGAGATTTTTGGTTTTTTGTTCTAAGTTAACTTCCGGGGACGCCTCCTTTGGAAATCCAGTGCTGTTCTTACACCATGAAGCCAGAAGAGAATTCCCTTATTTCTCCTCCTGCTCTTTTATTTTCTTATCATCCTTCCTTTCTTTCCCCTTTTTCCTTTCCTTTTTCTCTTTGTGCTGCAACTTGAGCTAATTCCTTAAAGGCTCTTTTAGAGGAATTGTGTCCTTAGTCAGATAACAACTAGGTTCTAGACTATGGCTAGTGTTACCCAAAATTCAAAAGCTATTACCTAAAGACATTATTTCAGAAAAATTAGCATTTTATGAAAAGCTACATTTTGTAGTTCCAGCAGGAGCAATGTGGTATCATATGTTACTAAATTGCTAGTAAAAGAGAATTTTCAGATTATGTAATTCTTTGGTGTATATACAAATATGTGTAGTCTTATTGCTTGCTGTTCCAACAAATTGCAGTCATTCAAAATGAAATGTAATAGGCTTCCTTAAAGGATTTCCGGGAATGATTTTCAAATTTGTATTTATGAAGGATGAACTGTTCAAACCTAAATATGGGAGCAATAACTTGGAAATCTGTTTATAGACATTTTGACTGAGCTTCTACAACAGGAGAGAAGTCAAATTAATTCATTCAAAATGTGCTCATGTTAAAGATAAGGTGGGGGGGAAACATGCTTTCTGCTATTAGATCCAGTGTTAAAATGCAACCACAAGAGGAGAGATAGTTTCAGAATGCTCTGAAAGTAGCAAAAATGAAATGAAAATCTAAATGTGTGATAAAAAGTGAACTCTCAAGGGAAGAATGTTCAAAGGGACTTAACCTAAAATCTCTTTAGATGTTCAATCTGTAGTACGAACATTTAATCTCTTTTGCTCAGCTTTGAAATTGTACCCATCTAAATCTGCCTTGTGCCATTTTAGAATGGTCTATTCATTCGAGAAGGTGTCTCAGCCATTTTTCAAATTAATGCCAAAGGCAAGAGTTGAGGTCGTTGAATTTCTCTTACTGGGACAAAAATCGGAAGGTTTGGAGGTTGTAATTTGAGACACAAGGCAATGCATAAACACCAACCAGTTCCTGTGTCTTGCTTATGGATTGTTTGAATGAGATAATTTAGCTTGTGTTATTATTCTAGAGAACCTGAAATGACTGCTATGTATGTAATTTTAAATGACTTAATTCAGATTCTTATATATTGAGATGGTGAAAGATTCTCTCCCTGTCTTGTTCAGAAGTGTGAATTTTCAGAACTCTTCCTAATAATCTTGTGATATGCTTGGATTTTTCCCAAAGCATAAAAAAGGATGGAACAGGAATGTCCAAAGAGGAGGAAAGGTGAGAATTAACATAGCACATTCCCTAGCAAGTAAATGAAATTGACACCTGTGTGGAAACTATTTCTTAGTATGCTTTTAAAATAGCTTAGAATTGTCTTTGTTTTACAATTTAGTGGTCCTTACCTCTACTTCTCTTGGAAGGATTATTTCTGGTGTAGAAAATTAAATATACACAAATGCCTTTAACATGGAGGGATATTTAAAAGTTATTATTTTTAAAGGTGGATTTTTTCCTTGCTAAAGTGAATAAAGTTTATAAGCTTATAAGCTATTTTTTTAAAGGTTTTATTTATTTATTTGAGAGAGAGCACGAGAAGGGAGAAGGTCAGAGGGAGAAGCAGACTCCCCATGGAGCAGGGAGCCTGATGCGGGACTCGATCCCAGGACTCTGGGATCATGACCTGAGCTGAAGACAGTCGCTTAACCAACTGAGCCACCCAGGCACCAGCCTATAAGCTATTAAACTAGATGTCTGTGTGATTTCTTTTTAAGATTTTATTCATTTGACACAGAGAGATAGAGAGAGAGAGAGAACACAAGTAGGCAAAATGTCAGGCAGAGGGAGAAGGAGAAGTAAGCTTCCCACCAAGCAGGGAGTCTGATGCAGGGCTTGATCCCAGGACTCTGGTATTATGACCTGAGTCAAAGGCAGGCACTTAACTGACTGAGCCACCCAGGAACCCCACATCTGTGTAATTATTTTCTGAACTAATAATGGAGCCTGATGAGGGTATTGTTTTGAGACCTGTTTTAACAAGCTGCCAATTACCTTACTTTTCTGGGTTTTATCCACCATATTCAGGGCAAATATATATGACATTTACTCTTGAAGTAAAATAATTTTATTCATTAATTTAATTAAGTCATTCAGGTATTTGCTGATTGTGTAAATACTCAGGAAATTACTCACTTATCTATTCATTAAAACAAATCAAAATGATATTGAACAACTATTCAGAATAATGTAAAGTTCTGGGTAATGGTGGGGGGTATTCATTAATGACTAGCACATGACTCTCCTTTGAATCGCTTGCAGTACACCAGAAAGTATATTTGTTCAGAAATAACTATAATAAAAAAAATAGTGCTTCGGAAAAAGAGGGCACTATTACTTAAGGTAGTTCAAAAAAGATGAAATTAGCTCCACACTAGTTTGGCATTTCATTTCCTTTAGCTTCTCTTATCTTGCAACTAGGAATCATGTGTAAAAGATAAAAGATGCGCATTTGGAAACTGATTAAAAGAGCTTTTGTTTATCCAGCATCTTTTGAATAATGACCTCCGGTACCTTTATCTGTTTCTAGGTATTGAAACTCAGATATTTGCCTATTTTCTTCTTTCAGTAGCCAGCTTCCTCTGCTGGGTGGTGGAGTAGGGGAAGAGAAGTCATTCAGTCTAGTGGGCTCTCTTAAGTCCTCTGTAGGATCGTATGTATCTTCCCAGCTGCTTCTTCTCAGTTACCACTCACACTGGGAAAATCCACACCTTTTATTTCACTGCACATATAAAACCATTCCAAAACACAATTATAAGGTAGGATAGGAAATATTTAAAAACTTGATCAATAGGATTTTCTCCCAGAGTACCAGAGACAAGGCACTTAAGTAATTTAGGCTCCTCCCAAGATGGTCTCATGAGTTTCCCAAGTCCTAGTTGATCCTACTTCCTTGAGATTCCTGCCTTCTCTCTAGAATCTTCTTCAGTTCTCTCTGATAATCCCCAACCACCTCTCTCATTAATTGCCATCCCATTTGCAGAAATGCTCTCATTCTCCAACTCCAGTTCCTTCTCTTGACATTTGTTCAGTCTGGGGTTTTCATCTGCACAATAACATCTAGAGTCCTTGGAGTGATCTAAGACGTGGTTGAAACCTACCCTGGTTTTCCTACCCTTTGGGCAGTTGAACCAATGTGAATGGCAGACCCATTTATTAAACTATAACATGCAAAGGGCGAACAAATGCTCTTCTCCCAAAGACAAACATTAATTTTCAGGAACAGCGAAGTCCAAACAAATACTGAGAAATGAAGTGTTTCATTAATAAACAAGTTTCATTTCCTTCCCCATGGAGTCAGTGTATCTATCCAGCGAGTTACCAACCATACCACACTTTAAGGCTTATCAAAGCAATTGCTCATTTAGCTTATGATTCTCTGTGTTGGTGATTTGGGCTGGGGTTATATGATTGTTTTGCTCCTGATTGTAGCTGATTTTGTCTTACTCCTGGGTCTGCTTTCAGCTGGTAACTCAACTGGGGCTCAGTTCATGATTCACGCATCAGGTGGTTGCCTGATTGTCAGCTAGGGTGACAGGACTGCTGGGGCTACACATCTCTCATCATCTAGAACGTCCACTCACATCACTTTGCACCTGCTCATATCATACAGCACACCTGCTCGTGTCATATACACACCTGCTCACATCATCCACCCATCTCATGTTATTCACACATCTGCTCACACCCACACCTGCTCACATCATGCGCACCCGTGCTCATATTATTCAACAGACTTAGTGGGGCTTATTCACATGTAAGCAGAAGGGTTCCCACAGCAGCAAGAAGGCAAGTCCCAAAGTGAGGCGCACTTTCCATCCTCTGCTTGCATCACATTTGCTAAAGTGCCATTGAGCCACGCAAGTCACAGGACCAATCTAGATTTAAGGGGTAGAGAACTGTATTTGACCTATTGATGAGAGGATCTACAAAGTTATGTGGCAAAGCTGTGGATAAGAACGGAAAGCATTTATGGCCATTTAAAAAATCCTTAAGAGCTATTTTTAGGCAGAGTAGAAGTTGGTTTTTCCTGCTTAGAGCCTAACAAACTAAGAGAGGAATTACATTACACTGCAATGACTTTTGGGTGTTCCTTACTTTTCAGCAAACCTTCTCATCGTGAGGAGGGGCAGAGGTTGGGGAAAAGTGAAGAGTTACTGAATTTTTCCTGCTGCCACTGGTATTGACAGAGACAGCTCCAGAGATGGTAAAAATGCAAAACCAAATAAAAGACACTGGTTTTGTGACGCTTTAAACAGTGGAGGTAGTGTACAGGAGAGTTCAAGTTATTAGTGAGCCATGGAAAACAACCACTTGAGGGTAGTTGGTGCTGCTCATCCAATTTTTAACTTGTTTTAAAATACCTAGACACATCATAGACCTTTAGCCAAACAGATACATCAGAAATACAGAAAACTGACACATCTGAAGGATTTCAAAAACCCCTTGGGTTAAGAAGGTATCCTCTAAAGTATCTATTAAAAGGCAATGTATTTCTGGAGAGTGGGGACTGAAGAAATAAAATATCTAGGCAGAAAACACACCTTTGATAAATGGAGCCCAGTGCAGACACATTTCATGAAGGAGGTAGGAGGAAAATACGATGACATATGACACTGAGGTGTCCTAAGAAGTGAGGAAGTAGTATGGAGGTGCGGGGTACAAAACAGTTTTCAGGAAGGGAGTGATGCTGAAAATACATATCATTAACTTCAAATTGTACCCAGTAACTGTGCGCTCTCCTGTGATCAAACTCTACATGCACATTTTCTCCTAATTTCTTACCCAAGTTTTACCTTTTGAAATAATTTGTGACAATAATAGAGTAAAAAAATGTTGCCCACGAAATCCACATATAGAAGCCTCACTAATGAAAGAACACACTTTTTATCATGGTTTTCTCTTTTAAATAATAGAACTCACTGTGTTTGTCTCTCACATATTTATAAAAGGAAAATTTTGTAGAAAAATTGACGTGATATACTCTTATTGACTGACTGTCTCATAACACTTCTTGGGAAGAGCCATGGGGGATGGCTAGAATCTGCACTGTACATTTGTCCTTCCCTCCACTCGTGTCATTATACTAAAAATAAGAGAACATTTATTACATGATGACAGAAAATATACACGTTGAGCAAATGAGGTTTGTGGCAGATATTCTTGCAGTGTCTAATGTACCGGAGTTCACACAGCATAGCCCACAGACGTCTGACCAAGTAGATAACCAGAAACGTGAACACATGAAATCGGGAAGCTGTAAAGGAGTAATGCACTTAGTGCATGTTATGGGAGTCTCAGCGAGACCGTCGAATCCTATGTGCCTATTTAGACCGACTGGGATGGTCTTTCTAAAAGAGTGAAGGGTTATAGAAGAGAACATATTTCACGAAGTCTTTTTGTGAAAGAAGAGCAAGAGTTAGGTCATCTGACAGAGCACTCGAGGTTCCTTACTCTTCTGATTTTGTTGGTTGGAAAGTTTGAAAGTTGGTTTGAAAAGGCTTTCATCTTATGTTTTTTTAGCATAAATTTTTTTTTTCCAGTTTTACCGAGATACAATTGACACATACCTGAGTGTAAGTTTCAGGTAATAATGCTTTGGTTTAAGTATATACTATGAAATTATCACGAGGACAAGTGTAGGTCTTTTGTCTTAGTTTTGAATTAAATTAGTATTAAATTGAAAATAAGTGGATAATTAAATTGAAAATAAGTGTATAATTACCTAGTTGGAAAACACATAAATATTTATGATTGCAACTAATTTGGTGTGCATTTTCTTCCTTCTTCTGTCTTCTACAATACAAGTATACACAGATCTTTGACTCCTTCCTTGCCATTCGGGACTTTCTCAGTCTGAGAAGTCTCATTTTATAGAAAATGTCCAGACCACCGACCCGCTGAGGTGTTTTATGTTCTAGGATCTAGTTTCCTTGTACATCTGTAGGCAGCTCTTGCTTTTATCTTCTCAGCTAAATTAGTTCCTGCATGTTAAAAAGGGGAAGTGGTGAACCGCCCCCACGGAAGGCTTTATTTGGTTTTTAAAAGTGGGTTTGTTACGATCCTGCTGTGGTTATTATAGGAGACAATTTTAGCACTTTGAGCTGTGTGTTTTCCAGAGGAAGTGTTTAAAGAAGAATTTTGCAAAATGTTGAAGGTTAACATTTCAGCCTGCTAGTTGTTAAAGGTCAGGATATGTTTTGTGATTAAGTTTGAGAGAATTCTTGGGTAATATGAGTGACAGGAATTAATAAGGAAATATAACACAGGGCATGCATTTCCACACTTTCTTGTTTCTACAACTTACTACTCAGTGTACACTGAAAATTCCTTGCATTTCATTTTTCCTTCAATTGAATATTTTGTTGGAAACAACACAAAGGGTTTTTCCAATGTTAGTAGTGATACTTTCACATACAAATAATAGCACAGTGTTAAAATGGTGCCAGAGGACACTGATCAATGTCTGTGATCATTCTTAAATTATAGATCTTTCTTAAATTATGGGTGGAAAGAAAAAAAAATTATGGGTGGAAAGAACCTAAAAATGTCAATGATTCAGTTGTTTCTCCAAGGTCATCCAAAAAGAAACAAAGGGCACATTATCACACATATCATCTCTGTTTCAGAAATATTATTAAATGGGAAATAGGGTATTTGCCAAATGTCTTTTTTTAAGCAGGTAGGAAGAAATTCTCCTAATAGTAAATATATTACAATTAATAAGCTCTTGCTATTGGCCGGTGTGCTCTGTGACTTACAATTAGTATCTTAATCCTCACAGCAACTGGATGAGGTAGAAAATATTACCTCCTTTTCACAGATGAGGCAATTAGAACATAGGGCAATTAAATAACTTTCTTGTCTTTGAAGTCATACATGGAGAAGGCACGATTTGAACTCAGCCACTTTCTAACCTAAATGTTGTCATACACCCTAATGGATTGATTTTTGTGTTCTGGTAGAAAGCGCATGCTTAGTAGCTGCTGTCAACTTCATCGTGGATAAAGCATGTGCTCAGTCCTTTTCCTTTTTAACAAAATCCTATTTCTGTGCTGATTTGTACAACAGCTTGATTTTTGCTACTGTTGCTTTGTTCTCTGCAGCCTTCGGCCCTCCCTCCCACCAAGCCAATTGTATAGGTTAAAGAACAAAATTTTACCCACTTACGATTTATTTGAGAATTGTCCCAAGTGTAAAACTTTCTACAGCAACTCAAACAAGTGGCATTTCCCATTGGTATTTCCCAGTGTAATAAATTATTACATTTATTACTCTGTGTGTGTGTGTTTAGTAGAACACAGAGTGCCGACAAGCTCTCCATCCCCACAGAGTACAGGATTAGAGCAAACTCATCATAAATTCGTGATAAGGTTTATGTTAGAAAGCAGGAGAAGTATTACTTTCAGGTTGCCTCATGTTGCAAACCTCCCTCTAAGGCAGCCCGTGTTCTTGCCACTGAGTATCACTTTTACTTCTGCCCAGTCCCGCCCCGGCCCACATTCCCCACAGATCAGCAGATTCCTCTCTGGCTGGCTCCAAACTCAGTTCCTCCTCCTCTATCTCTAATCTCTCAACGCATAACTCAAGATTCAGCATCCTGCTCTCCAGTTGTGACATTTTAATCCACTGCCCCCACTTCCTGTGTTATTCCTTTATTTTAGGTTCTATCAGTGATAAAAATATCATTTATACGTTATCACAGTGTTCACAATGTTTTATTTGTGTTTGTTTCCTACGACAGCCTGCATTGTATTTTTGCCCAACTACAGCCAAAGCTCCTCAGGACTACATTTTTCTTTAGTGCTAAGATCAGTGTTAAGTGCCAATAGTTTTTGCTTTAAATTATATAGTAAATATGAAAAATAAATCAGAGTGCGACCCCCCTCCCTGCCCTTAACGCAGGGCCCCATTTCTCAGCCTCTCCACTTCTCTCAGTAGCTTTCCAGTAATACGTTACAGGCTTTCTATTTATAAAGGATTGCTGGAGTTATATTTGTCATCTTCTATATCCAGTCTGTCAGGGACATGGGTTTCCTCTTAATGTTCCTCAAATCCATCCTTTCTTTTCAAGTATCCCATTATTGGCAGACCTTTACAACAACATGCCTGGATTATGGGTTGAGCCTTGTCTCATATGCATGAATTAACTCACCTTTCTCTGAACTCAACCTGCACAGCTTCCTAAAACACCCCTTCCACTGTGTCACACCCCCACCCCCAACCCCACCCTGCTCATTACAGAAATTTATATTGTCCTTTTGACCTATCAATTTCAAGTTCTTTAGCCATATAGCCAAGGCTGGGACTTCATGACCTATACAAATTTTCCATTGTACCCTAATATATGCAATTTGTTTTGCCCACACTGATTTCATTCATCATCTCTCCACATACACTACACTCACTACTATCTCTCTTCTTTGATTAAGCTGTTTCTAGGGATTGAGGGTGTCTTGGCTATTCTCCTTTGCTTATGCCCCAATAAGATCTTCCTGTGTCCTTCATGAAATATTAGCTAGACATTCAATCCTATTTTAAAAAGTGCAACTATCTTTCCCAAATGCATGGGCAAGAATATTTATTTAGAAATTTAACTTTTCATTGTATGTAAATTACTGTTTCTTTGCTTTACCCAACATTTAGATTACAATGTCCCTAATGTTTATATTACATGTAATTTCCTTATTATTTAGATATAATTAAGAGTTCTAGAAGCATTCCCATTCAGAATTCCATCATGATCTTCATTATCAACATCAGCCTTCTACATTTTGAGAATAGGAAAAAAAGTGGTCATCTTCTAAAGAATTGGGTTTATCCTTGGTAAGTGACAAAGAGGTACTGAGCCGAATGCTGAATCTTTAAGTTGTTTTCCATTTTTTCTGCTTCTAACATTACAGTACTGTGAGCAGCAACTTACAGATTTTTCTGTTCATGTCAGAAAATACTTTGTAAGATCAGATTCATGTTATTTTTTAAAAAAGCTTCAGCAAGTCAGAGACGATGTTCAAAAGGAGGAAGCCACTTTATTTTCATAGAGCGTAGCTCTAGGCAACTAGAATATATGGAGCAGTGGCTTAAAAGAAAGAACCTAATTTCAGTTCTGTTCTCATCACCTGTGCAGTATATTCTCACCATTGGGGGCACTGGTCTCCTGGCTTTGTTTCCTGCTCACTGGACTGCCTGGTTGATGGGCTTAGGGTGTGACTTTGCTCATTTCCTTTTTGTCACCTCACAAAGCCCTGGTTTGTTTATTTTATGTAAGACCTCTGTGCTACCTAGCTAAGCCCGGCTTCCTGTTCAATGCTGATCGCTCTGTCTCCATGGTCCTGGCTCAGCTGGAAGAAGATCAACTGAACATTTAAAAATCTACTGAGTTTTAATGACTTCCTCAAATTTCTTCTCACTTGTCCTTCAGCCTTGGCAACAGCCAGGTCAGAGGAGGAAGCATTAGGAGTAACTCAAATATTTAGGTTTTAGCACAATAAAAATGCCCCGGCTTTCTACTGGCTGAAACTGCACAGAAGAGGTGTAAATCTTAGGACAGATTGTGATTTACTATTATATGTGTGTGTTTGGGTTTAATAATACTCCCCACTCCCTTCGTTAGTAAGAAACATTAAAAGTTTGACATCCTTCATGGTAGCACTTATGGGAATCACTCCCACTTACTCTAAGGAGAAATTCGAGGGTTTTAGATTGGGGGTAAGCCTGGATTTAGAGAGGACAGCTATGAGCCCATGGTCAATATTAGGAAGAGATGGAGCTTTAATAGGGAAAAATGAATAGCCTTCCGAAAGAAGGCAGGGAGGACCTACTTCCTATGTACCCTGAATAGAGATGTTTCTTTCCCAAACAAGTATAGACTCTGCGAGAGAGGATTCTTTAGAAATCAGTGGACCTGCTGAAGGATCATTCTATCAGGAAGGACTTTTCAACTGCCTTCTTTACAATTACATCTCTGAGAGGTGTGGATACAAATTCAAGACACATGGGTGAGGCCTATAGATACGGCAGAACAGGTTCATACCACTGGAGGGTGAATAGCCAACCCCCTGCAAACAGTCCGTACTACCCAAGAGCAAGCAGAAACCACTAGTGAGTAGCCCATGTTTGTGAATTCTCTGAGGTTTCCTGAAGACCTTGAAACGAAAGCTTAGGAGAGTCTCTATCAGTTTACATGTAAATTGTTGAAGTCACTATGGAAAATAGTACGGAGGCTCCTTAAAAAATTACAGAGAACTACCATATGATCCAGCAGTCTCACTTACGGGTATTATCCAAAGAAAATCACTATCTCAACAAGATGTATACACTCTTATGTTAATTTTAGCTTTCCTCACAATAGCAAGATATCAAAATAACTTAAGTATCCATTGACAGACGAAAAGAAAAAATGTGAGACATATATGGGTGTATAACACCATATACAATGGTATATTATTCAGCCATAAAAAAAGAAGGAAATCCTGCCATTCGTGACCACATGGATGGACCTTGAGGGCATAATGCTAAGTGAAGTCAGTCAGACAGAAGAAGACAAATACTGTATGATCTCACTTTTATGTGGACTCTAAAAAACAGTGAACTCTTAGAAAGGGACAGTAGAATGCTGGTTGTTGAAGGAGGACATGTGGGAAACATGAGGAGAGGTTGGTCAAAGTGTACAAGCTTTCTGTTATGAGTACATTCAAGGGATCTAATGTACAAAATGACTAGAGTTAACATACTATATTGTATGCCTGAAAGTTGTTATAAAAGTACAGCTTTAATTTTCTGCCACCACCACAATAACAATGGTAATTACATGAGGTAAGGATGTATTAACCAACCTTATTGTCGTAAACATTTCATAATACATATGTTTGTCAAATCATCACATTGTAGATCTTAAATTTACATTAATTTTATCACAATAAACCTGGGGAAAAAAAGCAAAAGGAATCTGGGTACCTTGACTGAAGTCAAAGGTATTAAATTGTGTTGCCTGTTTGTATTTTTGCTGTCACCACACATGCATACCACTACTACGTACTATGTTACATATGTAAATCATGCATAATCATGTATAGATGTATATGTGTATATAATTATTAGGTAGTGTTTTACTGCATAATCAAAAATGGGAAGTAATAGCTAAAACACATAAAATATGTCTTCTCCAGGGACACCTGGGTGGCTCAGTCGGTTAAGCCGCTGCCTTCAGCTCAGGTCATGATCCCAGGGTCCTGGGATCGAGTCCCGCATCAGGCTCCTTGCTTGGGTGGGGGGGAGCCTGCTTCTCTCTCTGCTTCTACCTGCCACTTTGCCTGCTTGTCCTCTCTCTCTCCCTCTGACAAATAAATAAATAAAATCTTAAAAAAAATATGTCTTCTCCAAAATGATGTTTTACCCTTAGAAAATACTTAATTAATAATAACCACAAGTTTTCCAAAATACTCCTCGTCCAGATTGGGTCCTTCAGAAATAATAGTGAAATATATCAGGCAGAGAAGGACAAATACCACATGAGTGCACTCATATGTGGAAATTAAGAAACAAAACAAATGAACAAAGGAAAAAAAAAAGAGAAATGAAAAAAAACAGACTCTTAACTATAGAGAACAAACTGGTGGTTACTGGAGGGGAGGTGGGTGAGGGAGATGGGTGAAATAGGTGAAGGGGATTAAGAGTTCACTAATCTTAATGAGCACTGATGTGATGTATGGAATTATTCAATCACTATGTTATATACCTGAAACTAAAATAACACTGTATGTTAACTGTACTTGAATAACTAAAAAAAAAAAAAAAAAAAAAGTATCCCATGAATTTTTCCAAATTAAAGAAAAAGTTTTTTAAAAATTAAAAAGCAAACCAACCAACCAGTGTTTATATGAAAATGTATCAGTATAGTGCCAATAGTGTAGAATTCGGTTTTACAATTAATGAAATATCTATAATCAGCTCTTCGAAGGGAAAGTTTTCTTATGGGACTACTTGGTGCTTGAAGGATCTGAACTTTGGAACAAATTTCCGAAGTTTAAGTTCTACGTCTGCCATTTACTGCCTGAATGACCTTGTGCAAGTTACAGACATGTGTGTGCCTCAGTTAACTCATCTCAAAAATAGGGATAAAATAGGATTTACCTAAGGGGTTGTTTGGTGGATGAAATGAGATTATGTAAGGCACATAGCCCTGGCACATCGGGGGTTTTGTGTAAAGCTTAGCTGTCATTAGGAAAGCACAGAAGTTACCAACTGGCTTCCTGAAGGCTGCTTACAACTTTTTTCTAATAATTAAGTATCCAAAGAATGATACGGGTTTTTAGCTTCTCTTGCCAAATAAAAGGAATCTGGCCACGGGTAGCAGAGTCGTGGCTATAACCACCTCCCACTTGGTGAGCTTGCTTCTCTCCTAGTCCAGGTGACATCCACCCTTCCAAGCCCTGGGTGGGAGAGACGGTGACTTCAAGGCCAAGAATCTTTATGGAGCAGGACCTGTGCTGATGTGGAACCCCAGGCCTGGGCATTCTTCCTCCTCACTCACCTCTTAACATTAACCAGTGGCTTTTCCCTTTAACACATAAAAATGCCAAAGTTGAAAGAAAAGTCAAGACTAAATCAAATTATTTTCATAAAATCTGTAATGAAATGTCTTGAGAATGTCTTTTTCTTTCTTTCTTGTTCCTTGGGCCATTCATTGAATTTCAACTGTCCTCGCCTTTGGCCCCATCCTGTGGTCATTCATTTGTGTGTACTATCTACGCTCTTCTGTGAGAACCAGGAAGATTCAGCCCTAAAAATTGCAGATGAGTTAAATAATACACAGTAGGCCCTGAGGAACATCCTTCCTCACCCATTTATCCATTTTTAATGTCTCCTTTATTTCTTTACCTTTGATGTACTTAATTAAAGTGAGTGTTGTTGTTGTTGTTGTTTCAGGGTTTTGTTTCTACAGGTAAGGCCCATAAGCCAGCTAGCTAGTCCAACAGGAAAAGAAATCCTTTCAGTGAATGCACCAATGTTAAAATATTTCATTTTCACACCATTACCAATGTTATTCTAGCCCATGATACTCTGAACATCTAGATCCTATAATGATAAGCACATCACTCATAGAGCTGACGTTATTTAATTTACCTGAACAAATAAGGCAATTTTCAGGCACCTTTCTTGTCATCTGACATAATGAAAGGAATAGTTCAAATATTTGTGCTTCCGTATGCATTAACACCCTGATGTTAAGGTGATAAAATTCTCAAATTTGTCTAAACTTATACTGTGTTTTTCTTTATTATATGTATTATAAGATCTTAACAGAGACAGCGTTTTCCTTTAAATCAGTGACAAAATGTCACTCAGACTCATAAGGCTGACTCATTTTCAAACTTACTTTAGAAATGTGTTACCGTGTTATGCATTAAATTACAGATTTAGATGATATTCTTTATGGTTTTTCTGAATTGCAAGAAATAGATATGATAATAAAACGTTATGCATTTCAGTATATTCTGCTTCGAGTTGTCAGTTGATCATTTAATGGCAAACTTGGTTTTTTTTTTCTTTATATGTGATATTCAGAATAATTCTGAAGTTGACATTTTTGCACTGCATGGAATATTTTCACTGCTTCAGCTTACCATAAATTATTTCACCTCTTCATAGTCTACTTTAGAAAAAACATTTTTAAATTTATAATATCTGTCCTGAAATATCTCGGGAAACTTCATTTGTTTTGACACATAAAAATAGCAGCATACTAGAACTTTTTTCAGGGGCTCACTTCCTCACCATGTTTCTGAAAAGTTGAACTTTTTTAAACCCTGACAGAGATAGAAAGATAGTCAAAGGTATAGTCTTTACTCTTTGGCTTCTATTTTTTTTTTTTAACTAACTAAATATTATTAGTTTAAGTAATTTTTTAAGGAAATTGATTTTTTTAAAAGATTTTATTTATTTGTTAGAGAGAGAGAGACAGAGCGCAAGCACAGGCAGACAGAGTGGCAGGCTAGAGGCAGAGGGAGAAGCAGGCTCCTTGCCGAGCAAGGAGCCCGATGTGGGACTCCATCCCAGGAAGCTGGGATCATGACCTGAGCCGAAAGCAGCCGCTTAACCAACTGAGCCACCCAGGCATCCCAAGGAAATTGATTTTTTAACTGTAATCCATTCAATAGGTAATAAAAATCATCGTTCAAAAGTGAGAACAAAAGCATGTAAGTATGTGTAGCCTGAAAAACCTGTCTTCTGTCGGTCTGCATTTCCCCTTTTCCTCCCCAACCTTATTCACACACTGATAACCACTATCATTAATTTTATATTTTTCCAGAGTTACTTTAGGCAAATAAAGCCAATAAAAGTATATATTCCTATCCTCCACTTCTTTACCCAAAAGTTTGCCTATTTTTTCACAACTTGCTTTGTTCAATTAATAATACATTTCACAGATGTGTATGTATAAACAATTCCCTCACTATTTTTATTTGTGCACAGATTGCTGCTGAACATTTTTTTTCTAATCCAATCCCTGTGAATGATAGAACATTCTAGTCCTTTCCTTTTGTAAACAATGTTGCAATGAATAATGTTTATTTTCACACATGCAAGTGTAAGATACATTCACAGAGGTGGAAATGCTTAGCAAAGGATTATATGTATTTGTAATTAAATTTTTTTTCCAAATTGCCTTCCATAAACATTGTGCCAGTTTACATTTCCACCAGCAATGACTGAGAATGTCTGTTTTCCCATTGTCTTGTCAGTAGACTGTGTAGTCAAAATTTTCAAGTTTTTGCTAACCTGCTAGATGAAAAATGGACTCATAGTTTATTGTAAGTTGGCACGTGTCTCATTGTGCAATTAAATTATACATTGTACTTGATACAATTAAATTGTACTTTGTATTTCATCTTCTATCAACTGCCTATTAATGCATTTTGTCAATTTTCTATTGTGTCACTCTATTTTCTAATAGTTTTCTAGGCACTCTTTTTATATTATGGAGCTTGGTCTGTGATGTGATTTACAAACTTGTCCTTGCCAGTTTTTCATTTGTTTTGCTTATGGTATGCTTTGCTGCAGAAATTTTTCAAAAGTTTTAAAAATATATTAATCCTAGTTTTTTTTTTATGACTAGAGATTTTGAGTCGTTTTTAGAAAAATCTTCCCATTTTAAAGTTATAAAGGAATTTTCTCATATTTTTCCCAGCACTTCTACCTATGCATTAGTTTTAAAAAATCAAGTATTTCCTCTTTTCTTCTTATCCTTCCTCTCTTTTTTCTCCTCTTTTTTTCCTTCTCCTTCTTCGTAAGAGAAGACGGGAGATATCCTTATGACCTTTAGGTCAGGAAGCCCTCTTCAAAGAATACATAAAGCAAAAATCTTAAGGAAAAGAATGACAATTTGACTCCATCAAAATAATAAACAGGTGCACATGAGAAGCCACATATAGAATTAAAAGATAAGCCCTAATATAGAGAAAATAATAAAGCAAGCAATACATTGTTTTCTAGGCAGTCAACAGAAACCCTAAAATAATCCATATGAAAAAGACAAACAACCAAATAAGAATAAGTGGATAAAAGATTCGAACAGGCAGTTTCACAGAACAGGAAATCCCGATAGCTAATAAACACAGAAGAAGCTGTTTAAACTGTAGTAATCAGGGAAATGCAGACTTAAAACAAGAAAATACCATGTCTCTACTCATTACATTTACAAATATCAAAAAGTTTGAAAATATCAAGTGGTGGGGAATCAAATACCCTCATAGACGGCTAGCAATGGGAGTATGAGTGATTATAGAGTTCCTTTAGCTGTGGATGGTAACATTTAAACCTTTGCTCTATTTGAAATTTATCTTGGTGTACAATGTGAAGTATGGATTTGACCTAAATTTTTTTCAAAATCTACCCAGCTGTACCCACACCATTTATTTAAACCATCTCTCCTCCTCACCCAGACTTGAGATGCCACTAGTGCCATATACCGGCGGATCTTGTTTTATTGCGATGCTCTTCATTGTACTTTGCAGATACTGCATTTTTTTTTTTTTTAACAAATTGGAGGTTTGAGGCAGCCCTGTTTTGAGTAAGTCTATCAACCTCATTTTTCAATAGCATTTGCTCACTTTGGGTCTCTGTGTCACATTTTGGTAATTCTACCAATATCACGAACTTTTTAATTATTATGGTACTTGTTATGGTGATCAGTGATCAGTGATCCTTACTGCTATTACTGTGATTGTTTTGGCGCACCATGAACCATGCCCATATAAGACAGTGAACTTAACTGGAAAATATCGTATGGGTTCTGACTGCTCAATCGACCAGCTGTTCCCTTTCTCTTTCCCTCTCCTCAGCCTTTCCTATTTCCTGATACCAGATGATACTAAAATTAGGCCAGTTAATAAGCTTACAATGGCCTCTAAATATTCAAGGGAAAGAGTTGCACAGCTTTCACTTTAAAACCAAAGCTAGAAATGATTAAGCTTACTGGGAGAGTCGTGTCAAAAGCCACAAAAGGCTGAAAGCCAGGCGACTTGAGCCAAATAGTTAGCCAAGTTGTGAGAGTAAAGATTGTTGAAGGAAATGAAAAGTGCTACTTCGGCGAACATATAAATGATAAGAAGGTGAAACAGTCTTACTGCTGATATAAAGTCAGCCTTAATGGTCTAGATGGAAGATCAAACCAACCACAATAGTCTCTTAAGCCAAAGCCTAATCCAGAGCAAGGTCCTGAGTCTTTTCAATTTTATGCAAGTTGAAAGAGGTAAGGAAGCTGCAGAAGGCAAATCTGAGGCTAGTTGGAGGGTTCATGAGGTTGAAGGAAAGAAGCTATCTCCGTTACAGAAAAGTGCAAGATAAGCAGCAAGTGCTGACAGAGAAGCTGCAGCAGGTTATCCAGAAGATCCAACCAAGATAATTGGAGAAGGTGGCTACACTCAACAACCAATTTTCAATGTAGAGGAGACTGTCTTCTCTGTATTTGAAGAAGAAGCCATCTAGGACTTCTGTGGCTAGAGAAGAGATGTTAATACCTGACTTCAAAGTTTCCAAGGACAGGCTGACTCTCTTATCGGTGACTTTAAATTAAAGCCGATGCTCATCTACCATTCTTGAAAATCCAAGGGCCCTTAAAAATTATGTTAACTCTACTCTGCCTGTGCTCTATGAGAGGAATAACAAAGCCTGAAGGACAGCATATCTATTTACGACATGTTTTACTGAATATTTGAAGCCCACTGTTGAGAACTACTAGTGAGGAAAAAAGACTCAAAGTATGCCTGCTCAGTACCCATGTTCCCAGCCACCTGAGAGCTCCGATGTAGATGGACAACAGCTGGCTAAACCAACAGGCATTCTGCAGCCCAGGGATCAGAGTAACTTCAACTTTCCAATCTTATTATTTAAGAAATTCACAAGGCCATAGATGCCCTAGAGAGTGATTCCTCTAATGGGTCTGGGCAAAGTAAGTTGAAAACCTTCTGGAAAGGATTCACCATGCTAGGTGCCATTAAGAACATTCATGATTCGTGGAAAGACCTCAAATGTCAACATGAACAGGAGTTTGGAAGAAGTTGTTTCCAGCCCTCATGGGTGGAAACTTTGAGGGGTTCAACACTTCAGTGGAGGAAGGAACTGGAGATGTGGTGGAAACAGTAAAAGAACTAGAATTAAAAGTGGAGCCTGAAGATGGGACTGAATTATTGCCACAATCTCCATCACACTTGAAGAGATGAGTTGCTTCCTTAAGGGTGAGGAAAGAAAGTGCTTTCTTGAGATGGAATCTGCTCCTGGTGAAAATGCTGTGGATATCACTGAAATGACAACAAAGAATTAAGAACATTACACAAACTTAGTTGATAAACAGTGATGGAGTTGAAGAGGACTGACGTCAATACTGAAAGAAGTTTTACTGTGGTTAAAATGCTATCAAACAGTATTGAATGCTACAGAGAAATCATTTGTGAAAGGAAGTGTCAATCCATGCGGCAATTTCACTGTGGTCCTATTTTGGGAAATTGCCACAGCCACCCTGACCTTCAGCAGCCACCATCCTGATCAGTCAGCAGCCATCTACACTGAGGGAAGACCCTCTACCAGCAAAAAGATTATAGCTCATCGAAAGCCTAGTTGATAGTATTTTTTAGCAATACACTATATACATTTTTTATTAGACATAATGCTGTTGCACAGTTATTGGACTGTAGTGTAAACATAACTTTTTTTTAAAAGAAGGGAAGAGATGAAATTTTGTATTTCTCTTCACTGAATGTGGTAGTTTTACAAAAGCTCTCATGATGGAATCTCCCTAGTTTTAAGAATTTCTTTAACTATGGTCCTTAGTTTGAACTTTGACCAAAAAGGGACAGATCACCTATTGCTCCAAGTGGCCTTATTTTAAAAGGTAACTGTTTCATAGACTCTTCAGAGTAGAAACATAATTCACACAGAGGAGTGTTAGGATAAGTACTCAAAGACTCGAGGGAAGGAGTAGGAGTTATATTCATCTTATAATCTCATTTTAGGTAACTTTTCTCTTTTTCATTAGCCTTTTGTAATGAATCTTTCAATGAAACTACTTTGGAATTCTTTAAGTTTAGCGACTTCTCCATGCCAGTTAAAATACATATTCCTTGCGCAGCCCAAGGGTCCTCTGACAGATGAATGGATAAAGAAGATGTGTGATACACACCCTCCCCCCCACTGGAATCTTATTGAGTCATAAAAAAACAAAGAGATCTGCCATTTGCAACATGTATATATCTAGAGAGTATAATGCTAAGTGAAATCAATCAGAGAAAGACAAATACCATATGATTTTACTCACAAAGAATTTAAGAAACAAAAGAATGAACAAAGGAAAAGAAGAGACAAACGGAAAAACAGACTCTTAATTATAGAGGACAAATAGATGGTTACCAGAGAGGAGGTGGTTGGGCAGATGGGTGAATTAGGTAAAGGGAATTAAGAGTACACCGACCTTGATAAGAACTAAGTAATATACAGAATTGTTGAATCACTACACTGTACACCGGAAACTATTTTAACGCTGTAGGTTAACTATGCTGACATTAATCAAATAAAATAAAAAACAAGGGGCGCCTGGGTGGCTCAGTGGGTTAAAGCCTCTGCCTTCGGCTCAGGTCATGATCCCAGGGTCATGGGATCGAGCCCCGCATCGGGCTCTCTGCTCAGCGGGTAGCCTGCTTCCTCATCTCTCTCTGCCTGCTTCTCTGCCTACTTGTGATCTCTGTCTGTCAAATAAATAAATAAAATCTTTAAAAAAAAAAAAAAAACTAGTATCTCATTTTGCTTAATTTGGGAATCCTTACTTCCAAGTCTACTTCTTAAAGGATCTTATCTATTTGGAATGCTCTCCTTAATGGCCATTGTAATTCCCCTGAGGGCTGGCAGATGTTTGGTGGAAGCCCAGCCACAGATGGAGTGAACCTGCATTTCTGTCTAGCCATTTGTAGCTGCAGATGAGGTTAACTCACATTCTGTCCAGCCTTATTGGAGGGCCCAGCATGATGGTCACCAAACCAAACTGCTCAGTACACAAAACAAGCTAGGTCAGGTTTCACCATTTTTTGCTATGTTTCTGCAACTTTCAGGACCATAGGTCTTAGATATAAAATAAGCAGGTGTGTCAAATGTGGCATGTTTGATTCTTAAGAATCTAAGTTTCCTATCAGCTAAGCCCTCGGGTTTCTTGGAAACGAACTAATACCTAAAAGGGATGTGCGATGCAGTTGGGGACTGTGTGTGGTTTCCAGTGAACCTCGTCTCACGGAAGTATTCTCAAGGTTGTCAGGTGACCTGGTGTCAATCTAACACATTCTGTGACCAACTGATCCTATCACGGGAGTCTTCTTGAGGTGATGAGTGCTTTAATAGCCTTTAAGTGCCCAGTCGGTGCCTACCAATTTTTATGGCTTCTTGGGTTCCAAGGTCCCTGCTAATAATAGCCTGGATCTATACAAAATAAGACAAGCGTGTATACTTGAACAGATGGGCAATACTGCATCCTGGCCATAAGAAGGCCCTGTGCTCACCAACGACAATTCCCCTGGAAGCTTGCTGAAGCTCCCCCCTCCCCCAGGGAATCGTAGTCTGAAAAGCCAGGGACTCAGCTTTGGGTAGACTCTTCTGCCAGCTCAGCTGAGCTCCAGGTAAATATGCCAGCTCCACAGGGCTTCAGGCAAATGTGCCAGCTCAATCGGGCGGGCTCCAGGCAGAACCATCTGCCAGCCCAAGCTGACTTGCCTTGTAAAGGAAAACCAATTAGATCCAGAGCTCAAATCCAAAAAAGAATGAACTCAGAACCAAGAGGAACCTACCGACACTCCTCCAAAACAGCAA
Organism: Mustela nigripes; assembly: GCF_022355385.1. Taxonomy (NCBI): domain Eukaryota; kingdom Metazoa; phylum Chordata; class Mammalia; order Carnivora; family Mustelidae; genus Mustela; species Mustela nigripes. The sequence goes on along the minus strand of NC_081568.1, from coordinate 110,427,312 downwards.
GAAAGATGGTGAATTCCAAGGGCTTGTGGATGCCATGCCTGTGCTTTTCTGTTGTCCTTGAATGTTGTTGGAAGTTCAATTCAGATCCTGTCGCTGCCACCAAAACTGGTAACTAACAAAAATTCAACGGAGTCAATTCTAAAGATCCAAGTGGCTTTACTAAAATGATTCATGAATCAGGCCTCATGCCATCTATCAAACAGAGGGCCACTCTCTAAACATAACTTTTATGCACTCAGGGAAGCCAAAAAACTCATTTGACTCACTGAATTGCAATATCCATTCTATTGTGGCGGTCGGCAACCAAATCTGAAATTTCTCTTAAGTAACCTGTACTAAACTCATGTGTGCATTTGGGTCTCTTTCTGAATTTATCAATCTGTTCCTTAATCTATGCATGTGCCATGAACACAGTCTTTTAACAATTAAGTATTCTTGTTGGTTACACGTTTCTAGTGAATCTTTTGATAACGTTTTTCTCTTGTACTGCGTTCGTATTGATTTTGTACTTGTTTCTTTTCTATGAATTTAGTTATTATTAAATGGGTTTGGGTATGCTAGAACAGCTATTTTCTCTAAGCTCCATTTCAGTTTAAGAGAAAGTGGTCACCACTTAGATAATTTCTCCTCGTTTGCTCCCAAAGCAGCAAGCAGACTGCTTCCTGCAAATATGGCTTGTCAGTGCCATGTCTTAGAGTCCCACATCTTCTGCTACTCTAAGTCAAATTGCTATCTGCATTGATCAACACAATCCCTGCACCCTGGCTGCAAAAAAAGGATTGTATTTTTGGGATTTCACAATCTTTCATTTTTTAGGAAGTTATATTTTTGCAGGAGCTTTTGGAGACCTAGTCCAACACCAGGCATGCCCCACTTTCTACTCATCATTAACTCCCATATTGCTTCTGCCCAGTCTAAATTTCTTTTGTCAGTTCATAGTTATATTCCGGGACCTGCAGATTATATGTTTCTCTGAGAATGTCTTTATTTTTTTATTTGCTATTCTTGTTGGTTTTGTGTACTTCCTGAAAAGACAGAGTGAGGGAGGATTCCTGACTATCACGGCCAGGTTCTCCCTCGAAGTGCTGATGTTTCCTTTTGCATCTGTCTCTTCTAGCTAACATAAATATGTTTGCAGTTCTGATCATGGAATGCCACCGCGCACAGTAAGCCATTTTGGGCTTTGTCCATGCCTGAAAAGTTTTTCTTAAAACCCCAGCACTGACTCCCCACTTTATCTTTTTAAGACTTTTTATTTATTCATTTGAGAGAGAGAGAGAGAGCAAAGGGGAGCATGTGCAGGGGGGAGGGTCTGGGGGAGAGGGAGAAGCAGACTCCCTGCTGAGCAGGGTGCCCAATGTGCAGCTCCACATGGGGCTCGAGATAGGGCTGGATCCCAGGACCCCGAGATCATGAGCCAAAGGCAGATGCTTAACCAACTGAGCCACTTAGGCGACCCTCCCCTCTTTTTATATAACTTATTTTTAGAAGCTTTCCCTCATACCCTCCACCCTTGAAAACTTCCTTTGTACATGTATCCTACCTTGTGATGCTACCAAGCTCTTAGTTCCTTAAACCACAATGATCCATTTACTAGGCTAGAAACTCTACAGAATATTTCACAAAATATTTTCATGCGATGCTTATTCTACAGGATGCATTGTGAAAACAGTGTCACAAGTAAGTTTGGGAAATAATCTTTATTACATTCTGAGTCTTGGAGAGTCACAATCCACATTCAAATATTAGAAATTACAAAAAGTCCCAAGGAAAATAAAGTATGTTATATTGATAGAACCCAGAGTGACCCTAAAGTATTTGTTTATGGAACCTCCATATATGTGAGACACATGTTAACACCTTCTGGACGTCTACACAAAAAGATCTGCCTTGGATATTGAGGGTACTTACGGCAGGATCTCCCCCCTCCCCCCTTTTTTTAAAAGATTTTATTTATTTATTTGACAGAGAGAGATCACAAGTAGGCAGAGAGGCAGGCGGGGCGGGGGAGCAGGCTCCCCGCTGAGCAGAGAGACTGATGCGGGGCTCGATCCCAGGACCCTGAGACCATGACCTGAGCAGAAGGCAGAGGCTTTAGCCCACTGAGGATTTCCCGTTTTGATCACACTGCCTGCAGTGGAGGAACTATTCAATATGCGCCTGTTGAATGACTTAATCTGATAAACTATCAAAGATGTTTAATTGTTTAGAGAAGCATTTTGTAAGATGGTTTTTCATCCAAGGTCTTATAATGGCATAAACTGGAGAGCTCTGTGGGCCAGCTTCAAATAAAGAGATTTGACTCCAATATTTGATACTAGTTTTGAGGCATAAGGGTAATTTGCCAAGGAAAGAGCACCCAGAGGAAAGTAAGCTGGTTGTTTAAGGGACTTAGAAAACTTGTATATGGGGAATAGTGAGGAATATGTTTAGTGGGGAATATGTTTAGTTTGGAGAAGAGAATGCTAGGAAGCAAATTCTATCTACAAATATTTGAACAGTGACTAAGATATCCTTTCTGCAGCCAAAAATTCCATAGTAGAGTGAAGAAAACACATTCTTGTTACACCAAAATGAAATATGGAGTCCTCTGGGTTAGAGCAAAGGGAGTGCCTGCTCTGGGATGAGGGGCGGGAGAAGGGTCTTCTGGGGGATTCCTCAAGGAGGCAACATGGGAGCGTATTTTCAAGGGGGAGCATGTGCAGAGTACGTCATTGTCATGACACAATGTACCTTCAAAGAAAGCTCTGGGAGAAAATCAAGAGTATTTCTATTTGATGGCACACTGTCATGTTTGGACAAAAGAGTTGTTTTTTTTTACTCGATCTATACCGGCTACTTCTGAGTTGCAGGAAAATGTAGCATGCCATGGCTGAATGTACAAAGTGTTTTTCAAATCGCTGACTTAAAAGTGAATCATTGGATCATATTTTTCTCTTTTAGGTTTAGCAACAATTCAGCTGATTCTGCTTATGATTATCTATTCTTGGTCATGAATTTTTTTTAAAAAGGTGAGAAATTCTGTGGCATATGTTGATATGGGGCACCTGGGTGGCTCAGTGGGTTAAAGCCTCTGCTTTCGGCTCAGGTCATGATCCCAGAGTCCTGGGATTGAGCCCCGCATCGGGCTCTCTTCTCAACAGGGAGCCTGCTTCCACCTCTCTCTCTCTCTGCCTACTTGTGATCTCTGTCAAATAAATAAATAAAATCCTAAAAAAAAAAAGTGTTGATATTAGGTAGCTTGGCCTAAATGTAAATACTTGTAGTTGGCACTGTGACATCTTGACTTTATTAGTGGATCATTCTGTGAGATAAGTGAATTCAAAATTTCTCTTTCTACTCACAGATTATGAGAGTTCAGTATCATCACAAAGGCTGAGCATATTCAGAAAATAGTTTGTTCCACAACTTTGGGGTAGAGATGATTTTATTTATTTATTTATTTATTTATTTATTTATTTATTTATTATCTTTATTTGAGGGAGAAAGAGAGAGAGAATGAGCAGTGGGGAGGGATAGAAGGTGGGGGTAGAGACAGAGAGAAGCAGACACACTGTTTAGCAAAAAGACCAGTGAATACCCTGGGATCATGACCTGAGATGAAGGCAGACATTTAACCAACTGAGCCACCTAGGCATCCCGGATAATTACATTTAATAAGAATAAACATATAAATGATTTTGATTCGATTTATAGTAGAAAAAAAAGCTAAATGTTGTTTCATATTTCTAAGAAATATTTTTTATCTGTATGACTTTGTTTTATTTTAAGATTTCTAAGACATGAAGTCACCATTTTATTGTATACTGAACTGACAGGCTTCTCTTACTGTGTTGGAATTTTACTGTCGAAGTACTTAGTTAAAAATTAACATAAACTGGTTGCCAAGTGAAACTGTGAATTCCGCTAGTCTGAAAACATTTAAAAATACATTATCTAGGGGCACCTGAGTGGCTCAGTCTGGTTAAGCTTTTGACTTCACCTCCAGTCATGATCCCCAAGACTGGCTCCCTGCTCACTGGGGAGTCTGCTTGTCCCCTCCCTTCTTACCCGCAGCCATCCCTGCTACTCATGATCTCTCTCTCTCTCTCTCTCTTTCAAGTAAAAGCATAAAATCTTAAAAAAAAAAAAAAACCCATTATCCATCTGGGCAAGTTGAGAAATGGCCTACCTGCTTCTGGAGGTAAGTTAGTTAAACACTCATTCATTCACTCATCCGGGAAATATTTTTAAAGTGGCTATTACTCACAAAATACTGGAGGTTCTCATTATTTATAAGATGTTATATATACAAAAAAGGAGCTAGTTCTTTCAGCAGTTGTTAAATCATGTCAGAAGGCTGTGCAATTTAGGACAAAGGGCACAGGCTTTAGAGTCAGATTGATGTGAGTTTGTTACATTGCACCAGCTGTGTAATTTTTGGCAAGTTCTTCAATGTCTGGTTGTGAATATCAAACAAGATAAAACTTATAAGTACCTATAACAATGTCTAATACCAGTAGGCATTGGGCAGTTACCTTTATAGTCATGCAAACAGGTATGGCTGATAGGAACATGACCTGATTTGCCCTTAGTCTAGTAAAGACTACTCCCAGTCCATCTGGCTACTTCCAAGACTCTCTTGAAAGTATTATGAAACAATGACCAATAAACAATACCATAGAATGATGACCATTCGTAATTAATTGGGTTTAAACAGTTTGAGTAAACATTCATAATCATTTCACATATTAAAAAGGCTATTCTGGGTGGGAACAGAGAAGACTATTTCTGATATTAGGGAAATAAGCTGTTAATAGAATTAAATCCTATTTAAACTTGTATTTTTAAAAAATTTTATGTAGAGAAAACATTTCTAATTTTTATTTTCTGCTTATTTAGGTGAAAAAAATATATGAGTAAGTTTAAGAGATCCTTCTTACTTTCCTCAGTGTTTTCTATAACTCATAAAACCTCACCATTAAGAAAAACTCACCTCCTCATTAAACCTGACAACAATTTGGGGTGCCCAGGTGGCTCAGTCGGTTGGACATCTGACTCTTGGTTTCAACTCAGGCCCTCTCAGGGTCATACGACTGAGCACCCACATGGGTTTCTGCACTCAGCATGGAGTCTGCTAAAGATTATCCTCCTCCTCTCCTTCCCTCTCTGTTCCTCTCCCTGCTCACACTCTTTCTCCCTAAAATAAATAAATAAAATTAAAAAAAATATAAAAAAACACCTGACCACACTTTCTCATATGTGTTAGGAGTTCATTTCTTCATACTTACAAGATTTAAGTTCTTGACAATTTGAGTATCATTTTTTTGCCTTTAATCTTTGCCTTTGGTAACAACCTGGGTGGAAATAATATCTATAAAATATTGTCCTGTAGTCACAAATGTCCCCTTCTTCTTTTCTTATTGTTAATTGAGCTATAAAAAGGAAATAATTACTAGGTCGATATCCTTTGTCTGACAAGAGGCTACTACAGTATTGGACTAGGGTTTGAAGTGGTCTTAAAGACATCTTGCATCACCCAGGTCCTGTTCATTTTAGGACTACAGTCTGAGTCCTAGGTGGCTCAGTCAGTTGAGCAAGGGACTCTTGATTTGGGTTCAGGTCATGATCTCAAAGTCATGAGATAGAGCCCGGCCAGAGGCTCTGTGCTCTGTGTGGAGTCTGTTCCAGATTCTCTCTCTCTCTCCCTGTACCCAGCTGTGTGTGTGTGTGTGTGTGTGTGTGTGTGTGTGTGTGTGTGTGTAAAAGGATGCTCTCTCTCTCTCTCTCAAATAAATAAATAAATAAAATCTTTTAAAAAAAGACTACAGAATTTAGTGTAAATTAGACAGATTTAACAATTGAAAATAAATTTGGGTTTCTTCTAATGTTGCCTTGGGCTCATTCCAGGGTTCTAACATCATCCTCAGTCTCTTTTTCAGAAAAGCCAATTCCCTAAGTATATATTCCTACACCTAATGTCATAATCTTTGTACTGAAGAATTATCTACATTTTCTTGTATTTCCAGAGACTTCTCCTGACAGAAGAATATCCTAGTCCCTATGAACCATTCACTGTGGTTTGGTGGGTAATTGTGGGGTGTTTCAGTTTTATACTTTCCATTGGTAACATCTGCTTTTCTCATATGCTTTAGTTATATAGAAAAGATCTCTAGAGGATGTCAAATGCCCTTATTCCTTTCCTGGATATTCTTTAAAGTATATTTTCAAACTTCCTCACTAATTAAATTCTTCCTTTTCCTTTTCCTGTTTAAAAACTTCATTGTGTTATGCAAAATAGAGGCCTTGATTTCAGGGAAATCTGCTACATTATCATTTACTCCTTGAATTGTCAAGATAGGAAGTGATTCCACCAAATAAGAACAGAAACATGCATAACATCTACACTCTTTTCGACAATGCAGTCAGTCAAGTTCAAGATGAGGGAGAGGCTGGGGTTTGTGAAAATGTGGAAAAGAGACCAGAACACACTAGCCTATTACATACGTGGATCTTCACCCATCAATTCTTAAATTATCTATGTTACCTGGGTTGAAGATGACAAGCTGTTTTCTTATCAGGTTTTTGGTCCATTCAATTCAATTCATTTACAGTATTTCAACTGTATACTGTACTATACTATACTATACCATACAGTTCAGTATAGAAAACCTCCTAAAACTTGGACCTGACCACATTTGTCTTGCACATTTGCATCTCGGTCGCTAACTTCTGTTCTGAACAGGTGTCCATAATCATCCAACTTTAGGTTATTTGTCCATAAATATTTCTCCAAATAGCCTATGGGTTCACCAGCACTGGTCTTAATGGTATCTCCTTACAACCTATATCAGTCATTTTCAAGGAAGATTAGTTATTAAAATGCCATTCCAAATTTTAAGACTTTGGGGATCTGAAAAATAATTTTTTACCTCACATTCGAAAAGACTATTCTTTAGAAAGAAATCAGCTACATGTCAGTCAAAATAAGCCTAAAAGGCAACATGCTTAAATTAACTTTGAATGAAACAGAACGGACATGATGTCAATTTAATAACAGACTGTATTTCAGCCCTAGTGATCACATAAAAAATTAGTAAATGCCAAGTGGAGTTTATTTTGATATATCATGCCTTAACCATCTCTTATATTGAAAATGCACTTCCTGGTTAGAAACTAGCTGAGTCTCTAACATGCATCACTCAAAATTATTCATAATAATAGTTTTTTCAGATATTCTTGTCCCAATGATTTGCTTCTAAATTATTTTGCTTTACTTTTTATTATTCTAAATTCTAATTTTTTTAACTTATTTTAAATGATCTCTATCATTTCCAGCAATAATCACAGAAAGTGCTTTTGAGAACTTATTTGCCAAACTGTGCTAATTTAAAATTTTACATGGATCGTCTAACTTAAACATCACCAAAATCCTATAACAAAGTAATTTTGTTATCTCCATTTTATAATTGAGAAAAACTGAAATACAGAGAAGTCAAGTTACACGAACAGTGGTGAGTTTCTAGTACTCAGACCCACATGAGTCTGACTCTAAGTCAGCATTCTTATCCACGATCCCATTATTTACTGACTAAGTGGCAGAGTGACCCAAAGTGACAGCCGACTCTGCTTCCTTGGCATGCCCCTTTGACTTTCCACCCTGCTGCCTCTGATGAGCTGCATGGTATACTGTGTTTCTCAACAACTAACTTCTGTCATGCATCTAGCTCTCTGAATTTTCACCTCTTTCTTAATTGAATTCCCAACTCGTTTTCTCCCCAGTCACTTACATCTTGTTACGACATCTGTTCTGGTGGCCTTTGGAGAAGGTGATGTGCTTCTTTCACTCACCCACAGGGACTGCTTCCTAATCTCAGCAAGGTGACTGAACACTAACTGGTTATGGATACACCTGTTTCTGTATTGCGTGTTTAGCCAATCCCATAAAAAACATGGAAAACTATAAAAGAACATATGAAATGGTACAATGCCCATCCTTGTACTGGTCTGACCGATACACTGGATTGGGAAGTGCTGGGCATGGTTTTGAAATAAATATGGCCTGAAGGTTATGATTCTACACTGCCCAAAGATTTAGAATTTTTCAGTTTATTCCTTAAGACTTAACACTTAGCCTGTTTTTAATTCTGACTCAGTTCCCTTATAGTTACTTTTGGGGCCTCCCTCTCCCTAATATTGTTTGATTTATTAGTTTTTATAAATTATAAATATAACATATAGTCTTTAGTACAGGTCAAAAAAAGAAAAGGCGAATAAAGAAAAGAGAAGTTTTCCACTTTTCTTGAGATAGCCAATCTTACCAGTTGGATGTGTATCGTACCAACATTTTTCTATGGTCTTATAAACATGTGCTTATTATTTATATAATCAATTGCATGTGTATGTGTGTGTATGTATATATATGTTACATTTTTCTGTTTTGTTTGTAATGAAAATGGTTGTCCTAGACACTATACAAGAATCATACAAGCAATAAGTAACAGTTTTTTAAAAAGATTTTATTTATTTATTTGACACAGAGAGAGAGAGATCACAAACAGGGAGAGTGGGGGAAGCAGGCTCTCTGATGGGCAGAGGGCCCAATGTGGGTCTTGATCCCAGGACCCTGAGATCATGACCTGAGCCAAAGGCAGAGGCTTAACCCACTGAGCCACCCAGGTGCCCCAAGTAACAGTTTTCTAACAGCTGCATGATATTCCACATAATCAAGCTTATCTAAATTATTGGCACCACAACCAAAGCATAGGACATTTTGGGCTAATGCTTTTAAATTTCAAGATGCACATGTGTAGCACCAAAAATGGCTGAATGTCATAAAAGGAAAGCCACAGTCTCAGGAAAAATATACAACAAATGGCTATAAAAAACATTTTTCCTGTGAGACTGTTCTTCCAATACTTATTTGTATTTCTACTCTGTTGATAACTTGATTCATTTATTAAAAACGAAAGTTTCATTAACAGTCCTTTTAAAATTATAAACTCAAGTTGCTTATTCCTTATCAACCGTTATTTATCAAAGGATGTTAGAAGACATTTCCAGGATTTGGTTCCTAACGACATCATGCTCAGAATGGCTTCAATAAATCTATTTTAAATTCCTTTTTAAAAAAATTTTTGTGATTTATTCCATGAATTACCTAGATATAGAAGTTATATTAATGCTACTAGTGGAGGAGAAAGAAAAGCCTGAAAAGAAATTGGATTTTCAGGGATGAAAATGTGGAACACTAAATAGTTCTGTAGCATTTAGCCTAAATTTTCCAGTTTTAAGTATCTCTTCATATTTCATTTCACCATATGACATGTACTCAAGATGGATGAATGTGGCAGATGCTGCCTTTATACTTCCTCCAAAATTACCCAGTAGCAATTTATAATTCAGTGGACTTCGTTATATTAGTAACTCTGTATTCTGTGTATGAACTAGCTTATCTTTCTAAGTGTCATGGCTTCTCTATGGCTGAGGTTCAGCCTATAGCTACCTTTTGTTTTCAACTGGTTATTTAATCAAAATTTAAGCTGTTGGTCATGATCTTCCATGGGTTGCTTCGGTGCTTGTAAATAATACACTTTTATCTTCTTCCTTTTTCTAATTATACCAATTCAAGGCACTTGGGCTTAAATTAAATTAAGGGAAGCATATTTGGACTGATATAAATGGACTAGACATTTATATGTGCAGATTGGCTAACTGTACTTCTAACATCCATTTATTTTTGTATTTAGCCAAGAATGTGGAAACAGATGTAGCAGTAATGATCCCAAATGTTTTAAAAAGTTGGATAATATTGGTACAGTATCTGACTAAATCTGAAGGAGAAAATGAAACTGACATTGACACTCCCTGCTTTGAAAATAATCGATGAATCTATTTAACACAAATGAAAAAAGAAACACGGTTTCAATCCCACAATTTTGTCAAGGATGCCCAAATCTATTATTGTAAATGTCTTTTAAAAATAAATGTTCTGGGGGTGCCCGGGTGGCTCAGTTGTTAAATGTCTGCTTTCAGCTCCAGTCATGATCCCAGGGTTCTGAGATTGAGCCCTGCATCTGCTCCCTGCTCAGCAGGAAGCCTACTTCTCCCTCTCGCACTCCCACTGCTTGTGTTTCCTCTCTAGCTGTATCTCTCTCTCTGTCAAATAAATAAATAAAATCTTTAAATAAATAAAAAAATGTTCTTTTGATAACTGAAGAAACAAGTATTATAAAACATGGCAATTTCACCTGTGGTTGAAACTCTAACAAGCAAAGTTTGGATATGGACTGGATTAATATCTTACTCAGAAATTTTTTTGAATAAAATTATGTTTGTTAAGCTTGACAGGGAGGCGGGGGAGGGCACAGAGCTCTGTAGAGCAAACAAATTAGCAAATCACTTAAAAAGTCATTATACCAACTATAAATTAAAAAAAATATCTAGTCATTGAAAGACCATAGATGGGTTTCCATAAATCTCAAACTTAATCCTCCACAACTTGAAGGTAACAGTATCGAATTTCTCAACAGTATTCTAAATTCTGCTACTTTTTCCAATATTTATTTGAAAATGTGATCTTTCAATATATAGCTGCTGTTTATAATCATCAAAAACCATTTATGAACATCTATTATGTGGTAAATACTGGATGCTATATGTTCGCACCACTCAAGCTAGATTTACTTTCTACTGTGAGGCAGTGAATGAAAAATTTCCATTCAAGATTAATCAAAGCCCAACAGAATATTCATGTATAATCTATCACTTTTCTACTCTCCCAGCAATCAGTTTCTATCTCGTTCAAATCTCACAATCTCTTTGACCTGCAGTTTCATCATGTACAAATTTTGGAACACTTAGAGTCAAAATGGCAGGCTGAGCTTATGTTGGAAAACATACCCCTTCATTACAAATATGTAGAATTACAGAAAAACTATTAAAATTATATAGCTGGATTTCAAAAGAAGAAAGTTAAATTTCCAGGTCCTAGAAACCAAAGCAGGAGCAAGCAGCGGTCGGTGGGAGTTGGAGCTCTGTGGGGCACAAAGCAAGGAGACTAACCATGTTAAGCCAGGCTGGGAAGGAATGAAGCCGCCCATCTGACACCCTTGTATCTTGCCAGGAGAAAAGGAGAATGGCAAAACCACTGCGGGAGACAGACTGGTGATCTCTTAGAAAATAAAAGAGATGCTTATCACCTTACCCAGCAATTTTATGCCTAGGTATTTTTCCATGAGAAATAGTATGTCTGCAGACACATGTAAAGATGAACATAGATGTTCACAGAAGGAAAAAGTGAAAAAATAAAAACAGTCAAGATATGCATCAACTAGTGAGTGGAGAAATGGATTACATTACATCCATACAATGAACTACTATCCAGTAATACGAGGAATAAACTATTGATAACACATAAAACATGGATGAATCTCAAAAGCATTACGCTGTGCAAATGAAGCCAGAAACAAAACAGTCCACACTGCATGGTTCTACCTATCTGAAATTCTAGAAAAAGACATAACTAGTTTGTAATGATAGAAAGGATATCAGTAGTTGCCTAGGGCTGGGGTGGGATAAATGACTGCAGATATTAAGAGAAAACTTGTCCGGGTCCTAGGAATGCTCCATACATTCAATGCACGCTTCTTTTTACTGGATGGAAATTATATCTCAACAGTGCTGATGATGAAAATTGAAAAAAAGTCATTACGACAGAAGATGTGCTCACAGAAGAATGTTGCAAAGAACATGAAGAAATCAAGTGCTTCGGAAGATGTCAATAGACGCAGGATGCTGGATAAATCATATCCAAGCCCAAATAAAAGTAGGGACATGGACTGGGTATGTGTTCTACTACTGTGGAGTTACATATATGTATTATATATCTTACATATGGTCTATTCATGCCTTAACTATGTTCATAAATATATTCATGGCTTAAATTGATCTTCTTTTAAAAAATCTTTTGTCCATTTTGTTTGAGCAAATAGAGCAAATACACGCTAGAGTCTTTTAGATCTTACACTCCTTTGAAAAAAAATCTGCCTATGATATAAATTATATTATAGGGCTGTTTCACGCACGACTAATAATATGTTTACAAGACATCTGTGCATGCTGGCAAGTCAGGTGCTTGAACAAATACTATTTTTAGTAGTTAGATAGTATAAAATATTAGAATGTTTTATATGTAACATGTTCTAATCAGTAGTTGGAAAATCTATAATATTATATGGTTTCTGTTTTTTTTTGTGCAGAATGTGTAAGATGTCCACGTAGAGCTGAAGAGGTTAGAAAAAGGAGATAAGCTTTTCTCAGAGAGTAAGCCACGTTTCCTGATGGTTTTCTGAATGATTTTAGTTGTAACATGAATGAACTTCAAATCAAGGAAGTCATTTTTCATGCAATTCCCTTCTAATTCTCTGACAATTATGTCAAGGCGAAAGTCTAAATTTGGTGCCATCACACCTTCAATCCTCCCTAATATTTTCTAAGTTCGTTCTCTTTTTTATGAGAAAGCAGAATCAGAATCAGTACGTTTGGCAGCGATAAATACCTAGCAAACATTAAAAAATATATATTTACTTGCCATTTTATTCTCTTCATAGTTACTTTTTATTGGTATCAATAATTGTTTCCATTTAATGGATTTGTGTTTCATGTGTAAAATTTCTAGTATTTTCTACTTCCCCTTCCTTTATTCTATTCTGAAAATATTTGAGGACCCAAACCTAAGCAGGACAACAAAACCCAAACCAAAAAATCTGTTTTAGCAGTTTTAAAAACAGACATAATTTGCAAGACTTAAAATCTAAAACGTTAGCATTCTTCAAGCTTTCTGATACTATTTTTGTTAAAACGAAGCAAAATGGAACACACTCACTCACACATAACAGACAATTTTTCAACAAACAAAAACTTTTCCAACTTCTGCTTTAAAAATACTGACTAAACTGATTTGTGTCTGACTCATAGCTGATACTTTGAATTGAGGAAGTTGCACTCCTTTTGAAATAGTAGGAAAAGTTCAGTCAGTCTTTATCCTTGGGGGAGTCTGATGTCAGTAGAGTTAAATGTCCTAAAATTCAGTGTTTTAGAATTAAAGTTAACTAAAGTATAAGAAAAAGAAATAAATGGAACAGAGTAAATAATATTAAAAGGCCACTAAAATCTTTGCTAACTACTGAGAATAGGTTCCTTTTTAAAATGACTTACTTTTTAACCAAATAGAATGCCATTAGAATTGTGGTATTAATTTCACTTTTTTTCCTGGGAGACTGGATTTTAAAACCTAGAATACTATCATATTCTTAATAATGCCTAATAAATATCCTTGGTAAAAGAGTGAGATTATTTTAAAATATTGATGAAAAGTTTTAGGAAACTATACAATAGCTTTATATTTGTTCTCAGATTTATCTTAGTAACATTTATTAAATTAATCATCCGTATACTACTGACTAATGTTGTGTTCTACGATATATATGCTAAACCAGAAATTTGAAGTGTTTTCTATTAAATAGCTTAACTTTCAGTTACTATGTAAACTTGAGAAAAAAACTTCTGGTTTAATAACTTTAGTTATAGGGCACCTTGGTGGTTCAGTTGGCTAAGGGTCTGCTTTTAGCTCAGGTCATGATCCCACACTCCTGGGATCGAGCCCCATACGGGACTTTCGATCCGGAGCCTCTTTCTCCCTCTCCCCCTACCCTTGTGCTCTCTCTCACCCTCTGTCTCTCTTTCTCAAATAAATAAATAAATAAAATCTTAAAAAAATTTTTTTTTCAGTTAAGACAAACCTATTTTAATACTTTGGAAAAATCTTCCCCCTTCTGTTCTATTCTTATTCAGAAGACTTGCGGGGGAAGGAGGAAAATTTTTTTCTCTGCTCCATTCAGTGCAGTTTTACTAACTTCTAACTGTTCTCCTCTTTTTTTTTTTTTTTTTTTCCCCGTTCAATCTCTGTCCAGGAGAGATACTCCCTGTGTTTTAGCTACATTTTACAGCAATATTTTCTTGTAGAACTTTGTTCACAGATATAGCTGTATCCATTAATGTAGAGATTTTGATGTCCTAAGTCTCAAGAAGCAAAATAAGGCTTTTCCCTTCACATCTTTTTTTTTTTTTAAAGATTTTATTTATTTATTTGACAGAGATCACAAGTAGGCAGAGATAGAGAGAAAGGGAAGCAGGCTCCCTGCTGAGCAGAGAGCCCGATGTGGGACTTGATTCCAGGACCCTGAGATCATGACCTGAGCCAAAGGCAGCAGCTTAACCCACTGAGCCACCTAGGCACCCCTTCCCCTCACATCTTTAATCACATTTTATTTTAGTCTAAAAGAGAACTATTCTGGTTCAATTTACTTTTTAATTTTTATTTATTTATAGATTTTTATTTATTTATTTATTTGAAAGAGAGGGAGAATGAGAAGAGAGAGATCAGAGGGAGAAGCAGACTCCCTGCTGAGCAGGGAGCCTGATTTGGGGCTCAATCCGTGGACTCCAGGATTATGACCTGAGCCAAAGACAGTTGTTTAACTAACTGAGCCACCCAGGCACCCTATTCTGGTTCATTTTAGAAGAATCATTGATTATGTTGCCATGTGAAATACTGTATACTTCTAATTAGTCAAGGTATAAGACTGGATATTAAAGATTACTGAATAGGGAGGAGAAAGTCATGCTAGGTTTAGTCACAATTGTAAATTTCTAATTCTTGAAATTTACAATCATCATTGGGACAGATTTTCCCGTAAGATTTCAGTAACTGTTTTATCACTTAAGAGTGAAACTGTTTGAGATAAGAGAACTGGCTGATATTACATGGAATGTCTGAGTAGAAGGTTAATAACGACAAAACTTGCAAGGAGAAAAAACTATATAGTAATTAACATGATTTCAATGTGTTCATTCATTTTTCTTTGGGTAATTTTCTTATAGGAATAATTCTCTTGAGACTAGGTTGAAATGTATTTTGAAATCAGTTTTAGTGTAATTTTGATGAGACTGATTTTCCTTTTTTTTTTTTTAAGCCTTTTTATACAGTTTAAGCTTTCTGTACCTTTTTATTCCTACAAGCCAGATGGGTCTCAGCTAAAAGACAATGTATTTAATTAAGCTTCCCACCATCCAAGAAACCTTTGTCTGAAGCATTAAAGGTTTGATCATCACATTTTAGCAAGGTCACATTGCTATTTTAAATTGAAATAAAGTTTTAAAATATTTAACATAATAGATAACATAAATGTATTTATTAAGTTAAAATCAAATGTTAGTTTTTATTCAAACTTCTTACCACTTGTTTTTTTCACATGCTTGAGAAAGTTTTGTCACACCTATGAACAGGTGTTGTTTATTAGTATGTATTTAAGTGTGATATAGTAATCCTTACACAGTAGAGAAGGGAGCTGGCTTCCCTTCCTCTCTCTCTGCCTGCCTCTCTGCCTACTTGTGATCTCTCTCTGTCAAATAAATAAATAAAATCTTTAAAAAAAAAAAAAAGATTTCATAGAACTAGGGAATCACTTTTTAATTTTCAACTGAAGGCAAATTCAGAGGAAACTTCATTAAATGGTTAAATGACAGAGTTGGGCTGGATATAAGAAAGAACACTTACCAGCAAGGATTTTAAAAATAAAAATGGTGAGCTATCTTTTTTTATCTTTATCTTTTTTTATCTTTATCTTTCCTAAAGGTATTTAAATTTGTTTTCTTCTTTGAATATGAGAACAAACATTATATACACTTATAGGTTTCCTTCTAGTTTGACTTTTAATTTCATTATATTTTAATAATCTTCAGTGAACCTAGAAATATAAAGAAAGAGAAAAATAAATCTAAAATTTCCTAAAGTACAACAGTTGAACAAAAATGTAGTGTTATATATATATATTTTTTTTTCAAGATTTTTATTTATTTATCAGAGAGAGAGAGGGAGAGAGAGAGAGCACAGGCAGACAGAATGGCAGACAGAGGCAGAGGGAGAAGCAGGCTCCCTGCTGAGCAAGGAGCCGGATGTGGGACTTGATCCCAGGACGCTGGGATCATGACCTGAGCCGAAGGCAGCTGCTTAACCAACTGAGCCACCCAGGCGTCCCTATATACATACATATTTTTAAAGATTTTATTTATTTATTTGACAAACGGAAATCACAAGTAGGCAGAGAAACAGGCAGAGAGAGAGGAGGAAGCAGGCTCCCTGCTGAGCAGAGAGCGGATGCGGGGCTTGATCCCAGGACTCTGGGATCATGACCTGAGCCGAAGGCAGAGGCTTTAACACACTGAGCCACCCAGGCGCCCCAGTTATATAAATTTTTAATGTATTAAACATATATGTATTCCTATATTAAAGCACATTTCAAAGCATTTTCATGGTGTTTGGACACCAAATTGAAACAAATTACTTTAAAAAATTAGCTTATGCTTTTGATCATTATGTTTTCAACTTTATAGTTTTGTTTTTCAGTGGCATATTTTAGGTTTAAAGGGGATTTTTTTTACATGAAAATAAGTAAAACTATGTAAAATATGTATGTATATATATAAATATTTAGTGAACAAAAATATTTAATTCTATAGAACCCACTTAGTGAATATTTATACATTCCAGTAAACATTACCCATAAGTTTCTGTAACATTATATTGTTAGAAAAATGTTTTTCTTATTCTGTATTATTAAGTGCAATGTTTAATTGTATAAAGAATCTTTAAATTCATTTTGGATTGAAACACCACATGGTGGCAGTGTTTCCTAAGAAACTGGTGAAGTATGGTCCCCTCACAAGGATTAGTGCTTTTTATAAACTGCTGTATTTTTTTGTGTCTGTCAAATTGGTCATGCATTTCAACTGTTAAAAATGTGTACTAGGTTCTTAAGGGCGAAAGCAGTAAATGCTTTTTATTCTATAAATTGTCTTATGTAGACAGAGGCTATGGCAGTGCCTCTCCTAAATACTGGAAAAGTTAGAAAAAAAAAAAAACCCATTGTATATGGTTTGCTGGTTTATACTGTGTACATTTGCTTACAGATAAAAAGCAACAGAAGAGTTGCACCTGGGTGGCTCAGTCAGTTAAGTGCCTGCCTTCAGCTCAGGTCATGATCTCGGGGTCCTGGATTGAGTCTTGCTTTGGGCTCCCCACTTAGTGGGGAGTCGCTTCTCCCTCTCTCCTACCCCCTGCTCATGCGGATGCTCCCTCTTGCTCTCTCTCAAATAAATAAATAAATCTTAAAAAAAAAAAAAAGGCACCAGAACAAACTGAATAATAATTATTATCTAGAGGTTAGAATTTCCCACCAATTGTATTTTTAATATACACAGCAGTGGTTGATTGAATAATGGTGGAGTGCTTTAAGATGAGAAAGCATTTAAGCTTTCACAGGCAGATTTATACCCTCAGGTCACTGAAAGCTGAAGGACAAGACTGAGAACTGCAGGAATTGAACCTCCCTCCTCTTTTCCTACTGCCACATCTCCTCTCTTTGCCCCAAATCCATCACGGAATATTTTCTATCCTGTTTAAATAATGAATTCAGCGACATTTGACCCTTGAACTATGGGGGGTTGGGGGCATTAACTTCTTCATAGTCAAAAATTGGCATATAACATTTGACTCCCCCTAAAACTTAACTACTTATAGCCTATTATTGACGGAAAGCCTTGCCAGGAACAAACAGTAGATTAGCACATACTTTGCATGCTATATGTATTCTATACCATATTCTTATAATAAAGTGTGCTAGAGAAGAAATATTATTAAGAAAGTCATAAGAAAAACACATTTACAGTACTATACTCTATATTTATCAAGAAAAATCCATGTATAAGTGGACGTGTACCATTCAAACCCATGTGTTCCCCACGGTCTGAGACCTTAAAATGTACATGTATTCGAAGAAACCTTCTTCATTTTCTACTTTGTTTTGTATGGTATAGCTCACACATCAATGGTGCACAGAGCTGTGGCTAAGTTGCGACGGGATTTTATGGTCCTTGGACACATAAGATGATGTAAAGAGTGTTCTTTTGCATTTATTTCATTTATGTATTTCATTAATCCATAAAACCAGTCATGGGAAGCTGGATGCATATTAACTTGAGAGAAAGGGAATTTCTGCCAATATTGGGAAATGATTCCCCTATAAAGGAATGAAAGCCTGATTCCCTGGTGGTTAATACATAAACCCCACCAGGTCAGGGTTCTTCATCCTCTGGGTTCACTGCTATATCCTTGCACCTACTGAGTGTCTGATGGGAAGCAGGTGGTCCATATGTATTTTGAATAAATGGAACAAATAAATCTTTGAACTTCTAACAAATAAAGCAAAAAGCCTTTTCTGTTAAGGAATATAGCAAAAGTTGGCATGACATTAGAATACGATCTGGAAGAATAAGTAAATAACTCATTTCATTTTAAAAATCTAGCGTTCCCAATTTCTGGATCTTCAATAAAGAGAACATGAAAATTTGTTTAAACATTTTTAAAATAGGGTACAGTAAAAGTTAGTTGGAATTACAATTTCATGATATTTGTATATAAAGTAGAGAGATACTGACCATATCCTTTATGAAGATACTTTACAAAGGGTATACAGTTATCTGGAAGATATTTTTTTTCCCCATAAAGAAATAAAGAACAATACAAGATCAGGTGTGGGGATAAAGAGCCAGTGAAAAACATTAATGTTACCTGAACTGTGAGATGCATGGGTGGCTTAGTGGGTTAAGCATCTGCCCTCAGCTCAGGTCATGATCCAAGGGTCCTGGGATCGAGCCCCAAAGCGGGCTCTCTGCTCCGCAGGGAGCCTGCTTCCTCCTCTCTCTCTGTGCCTGCCTCTGCCTACTTGTGATCTATTTATTTATAAATAAATAAAATCTTCAAAAAGATTTTAAAAAAATCACCTGAATTGTACCTCTGCCTGGAGCTTAAAGATTTTGTTGCCCTGACCCAGGTATCATCGCAATGACGCCAATGATGAATGCTAGGATGATGGTTGAGGGTTATGGAAATATATATATATATATATAGATCTCTCTGATGAGAGATAGCAGGAAACCAAAACAATGGACCCCATTGTTTGTTACTGTTTGTTCCTGGCAAGGCTTTCCGTCAATAATAGGCTATAAGTAGTTAAGTTTTAGGGGGAGTCAAATGTTATATGCCAATTTTTGACTATGAAGAAGTTAATGCCCCCAACCCCCCATAGTTCAAGGGTCAAATGTCGCTGAATTCATTATTTAAACAGGATAGAAAATATTCCGTGATGGATTTGGGGCAAAGAGAGGAGATGTGGCAGTAGGAAAAGAGGAGGGAGTTTCAATTCCTGCAGTTCTCAGATATATATATATCTATATATCGATATATCGATATATATATCTATATATATATTAAATAATTTAAAAAATTTTTATTTATTTATTTGACAGAGATCACAAGTAGGCAGAGAGGCAAGCAGAGAGAGAGAGGAGGAAGCAGGCTCCCTGCTGAGCAGAGAGCCTGATGCGGGACTCGATCCCAGGACCCTGAGATCATGACCTGAGCTGAAGGCAGAGGCTTAACCCACTGAGCCACCCAGGCGCCCCGGTAATGGAAATATATTGATCATTTGCCTTTGAGCATTTATTCAGTTTTAGTTGCTACGGGGGCTTCCTGTTTGCTTTTTGCTTTTACTATATTTTTTCTTTCACCGATGATAAAAGTCCTCTCAATAATGAATCCCCTCTTACTGGGCTGAGCATTTGGAAGATTGTGCCAGCAAGTGGAGACAAGTTATACATAGCTCTCCAATCTCTGGCATGAGGATGGTGGGCAGGAAGGAGGCGCACACCTCACCCTGCTTTCCTTTCCTATCCTTGTCTATCTTCTTCTCACTTGGTGTGTGCTGACTTCCTGCTCTCCTCTACCACCTCAAGTTGGTTTTCACATTCTCTTTTCTTCTCAGTTATCAATGCCTGACCCCAGGGCAGCCTGGGGAAGGAGTTCCCAAAATAAAAAGAATAAATTCTTGTGAGAGACTCTGAGGCGATTGCTGAAGAATACAGACTGAGGCAGGTTTTTGGGACTGAAAATCCAACTCTACCCCTGCTAGTGGTGTGATTTTTAGGCAAATGACTTCACCTCTTTGTTCCTCGGTTTTGTCATGTGTAAAAGATTATTGACCCGCTGGGAAGATCGAATGAATGGGATAGATAAAGCTTTCTGGCAGAAGAGCTGGCACATTTGACTGCTAGCTTTATTAGGGGCAGATCTTTAGACCCCCGTGTGGAAGAGGCAAGTGTTGTGAGGACTTTGAGGACTGGAGCCTTTGTGACATTACGCCCTTCATAGGTGCCCTGCTTTACCGGAGAATAAGGCCTCCTGCAACTGGGACCTGGCTTGAATTCATTAACCTCTGTTCTTTCTGGATTTGAAGTTTAGAGGACAACACATTTTGACCAGAAAACTCCCCTTGAAACACAAACAGATGTTCCAAAAGTGTTTGAAGTTATAATATGCTGAAGCATTTTCTAATATGAGGAAATTAATCATATACTGTGCTTCAAAATATTTGTTTGTTTAATAAATTGTCACAGTTTGCTACCAAGAAGTGTACACCCATATGTGTTTCTGATATTTAAGCATAATGTTACAGGTCCTCCAGTACAAATATTGGTGATAAAATGTGAAATTTTTCTTTATGGGGAAAATTAATCCTTTATTCTTATGCATATCTTATTCCTAAATTTTTTTTAAAGATTTTATTTATTTATTTATAAATAAATATTTCTTCTCTAGCACACTTTATTTTATTTATTTATAAATATATTTTATTTATTTATTTTATTTAAGAGACAATATGAGCAGGGGGAGTGGGAGAGGGAGAAGCAGGCTTCCTGCTGAGCAGGGAGCCCGATGGAGGGCTCCATCCCAGGACCCTTGGATCATGACCTGAGCTGAAGGCAGATGCTTAACATCTGAGCCACCCAGGTGCTCCATTTCCTAAGTTTTAAAAAAGGTAACTATTCTCAGTTGAGATTTACTTGGTCTTCCTATAAAATGCATTATTAAGACAATTTGGTATCAATATGAATATTCGTTTCAATTTTATAATAATATTAAAGCAATTTTATATCAATTGGCTCATTATAGGGTTGGTAAATCTGTGACTTTTTAAAAAAAAACTCCGGTATAGTTCACATACAGTGTGATCTTAGTTTCAGGAATCAAAAGTTGTGGGGCCTACTACAAAAATGAAAATATGGAGCCCTTTGTTTAAAAATTGTTGAGCGTTTCAAGGTGACAACATCAGAACACTAAGCCAACCACAGGTAACACATCCCCGAAGCTGGCCCTTGTTCTTGTACTGTGCCCAGGCAGTGTGGGAGGCTCTGAATTGCTCTCCCTTGCCTCTTCCCTTCAAGAGAAAAAAAATAATCCTCAGAAAAAAATGGGAATCTTTTTGAAATGAGTATCTATTATACGATGACTATTGCCAAGCTCTTGGTAGATACTGAAAGCCTAGTCTGTGATTACTTGGTTACGGTTTTAAACAATGTTCTTATGACTAAACGAACGGTACTTATTTATATCTTGGCAGAGTATGACAGCCATCCCCAAATATTAAGTGTCTACCATTTAAAAGAACCTTGGAAAACCATGAGTTTATTGTTTCTTTAACCAAGTCATTCATCTCTTTTAGTCACTAAAAGCTTGTAGATGACTTACTCTTTCATGCAAAACATAAGCATGGGCACCTGGGTAGCTCAGCGGGTTAAGCCGCTGCCTTCAGCTCAGGTCATGATCCCGGAGTCCTGGGATCGAGTCCAGCATCGGGCTCTCTGCTCAGCAGGGAGTCTGCTTCCCTCTCTCTCTCTCTCTCTGCCTGCCTCTCTGCCTACTTGTGATCTCTCTCTGTCAAATAAATAAATAAAATCTTTAAAAAAAACAAAAACAAAAAACCATAAGCACTATGGCCAATACCCTAGATCACCAAGGTGGCCTTTTCTGATTGATAACAGGTTTGACAACTCATGTCAGTTTGATCAGTGCTCTCCGGCTCCAGACCAGGCTGTTAGCCACACATAGAGAAGCATATGTAAAACTTGGAATGTAGACTATTTTGGAATTCTCTTAGTACTACTTTTTCTTCCCATGGGAAACAATTTCTTTCTTTCTTTTCTGCCAAGTACAGAGTACATTATATGTAGTTTTTCTGATCAGATAATCTCTTCATGTAGCAACATATTGAGCTCATGAGCTTTGGAATTGTTTTCATTAATGCTGGATGAATATTGTTGGGATGGAAATATGTTAAAGACAGCAATATAATGTTGTACTGTCATAATTATTGGGATAAATGAAAGCCTTCATTCTATAGCTTCTCTTTCTACTATTTTCTCATCTTGCTTAGGTAATTTCCTGTCACGTGGGAAGATACAGGGTTTTTTTGTGTTGTACACATGTTATGCTTCTTAATTCATAGTAAACTCTCTACATAGGAGTTTTGAATTTAAATCCACACATCACTGTAGTAACTTTCAAATAATGATCTCTGACAGAGATTAGATGCCCTACTTAGACAGCATGTGTTCTGGATACAGTGAATGGGTTGGTTCTGGGCCAGTACCTGAGTCACGGCCAAGTGGCTCCTATGGATGTCCATTAAGACATCCAGGTAGGTAGTGTGAGATTTAGCCCATAGTTGAAATGAGTCACTAAATCACATATGTGATAAATTTTGGAAAATTAGAATTTGGTAAAAGTCACTAGGAAGCTGACTATAGCTTTTTCCTTTCAGTTTAGACAATGATTAGAGAAAGAATAATTAATGCATATAAACATATCCAAACCTACTCTCTCTATCCTGAATGGCTTAGGAGACTTTGCCTTTGTGATCTAATGTAGAATCCACAGAAACTTTATAACTAGTAACCTACACAACAGGTTCTATTAATTAAATTATCCATTAACATCTGTGTCATTACTAGAAATTGCACAATTAAGTTGAAATCAGCAATTTTTAATTGGGACCACATATAAAATATATCTGGATTTGTATTTAATAGGTAGGAGCAAGGAGAGTGGGGTATGCATAACACTATTAAACTGATAGTACAGCTATTAGGCTAAAGTGTAACAAAGCAGTTTATAATAAATAGTAGTTTGAGAAACTAGTTAAGGTTCAGCTCAAAATAAGGTAAGAGAAATGCTGAGTCAAAATCCAAGAGTAACACTACATTCTATATGGTTCACAGCAACCACAATAAGTATTTGTTGACCCTGAGAGGAGACATGATGTTTTCATTCACATTTTAAGGGTTAATCAGCAAACCATTCCTCTTCTCTGTTTTATGTTCCCACACCTACACCAATGTCCACTTTTCTGCTTTAATTCCATCAAATTCTAAATTCAATAATTCTGCATATGGATTTTGATTACACACATTTACAAGGGTTGAAATATAATTGAGTTTCTATTCCTATCATCAGTTGACAAAGTGATTTGAGAAGTCAATTCCTTTAGGAGCTCAAGCTGTTAGAAGGAAGGTTTTTGTGACCTTCATCAGAACACTTTACTCACTATTCACATCATTTTCTTAAATGATTATAATAGCATGAATTTCTAAACTTGTAAGAAGGTAAGCATTAAACTGAAAAGAAAGCATTTGGATATTATAAAAGCTTGAATCCAACATTTATTTCTAGATATCTGTCATCTTTCACCTGAAGTCAATACCTCTGCTAATTTATTTAACCATTTCTATTTTTTTCTAGAAACTAGCAACTCATATCTTCAAATATTTAGCATTTTTCAGAGTGACTGATATTTATTTATGGAAGAGAAAAAAAAACGGTAAATACCCAAAACATATAAGGAACTTCTACACCTTAAGAGCAACAAAACAAAAAACCCACTCTTTGAAATGGGTGAAAAACCTGAATAGACTTTTCTTTATGAAAACATACAGATGGCCAACAGCTTTATGAAAAGGTGCCCAACATCACTGATCATCAGGAAAATGCAAACCAAAACTGTATGTAGGTATCACCTCAGATCTGTTAAAATGGCTATTCCCCAAAACTGAAAAGATAAGTATCTTTAAGACTATGGGGGAAAGGGAACACATACACTGTTAGTGGGAATATAAATTGGTACAGCACCATGGAAAACAGTATGCAGGCTCCTAAAAACGTAAAATTTAATCCAGCAATCCCATTCTTTGGTATATACTTAAATGAATATCAGTCAAGGACTCAAAGGAGATGACTGCACTCACATATTCATTGCAGCACTATTTAGAATTATAAAGACTTGGAATCAACCTAAATGTCCATCGACAGATGAGTGGACAAAGAAAATGTGGTCTACACATATAATGGGATATTATATGGCCTTTAGAAGGAAAGAATCCAGTCATTTGGGACAACATGGATGAACCTGGAGGACACTATGCTAAGCAAGTGAAACAAGCCAGATATAGAAGAACAACTACTTCATGACACCACTGATAACAGGAATCTACGTCAAACTTAAAGAAGCAGAGAGCAAAATCTTGCTTACTAGGGGATACCTGGGGAGGAGGAATTGGAACTGTTTGTCAAAGGGTACAAAGTCTCAGTTTTACAAGATGAATAAATCCTAGAGATCTACTGTACAGCAGCACAGGACATATAGGGAGTACTAAATGTTATACTTAAACATTTGTTAAGAGGGTAGATCTTACATTAAAATGTTATCACCAAAAAAACACCTGGGATTGAGAAAACATTTAAAGACAATAAGCTTATGACACTGTCTATGGTGAGAGTTTTACAGATGCATACTTATCTCCAAACTCATTAAGATGTACACATTTAATATGTACAGGTTTTTGGACATAGTATTTCAAAATTTCAAAAATTTTTAAAAGCCCGATTTAAAAAACTTCCACAGAGACTTAAAAACTAGCCCAGAAGTAAATAATAAAACAACATAAAAGTTCCCCTTTACTTTAATTTTTAATGCCAGTTAAAAATTGTGGATTAGCTAACACTGTCCAATCTCCCCTACAAAACAGGAGCCAGTAGACTGCTTCTTTGATTGTCCCTATTTTCTGCTGGCCCTAGTAGAGTTGTGTGCTGAAATGTAGGTCAGTTGCATTTACTATTATAATTATGTAATTTAGTTAAACAACTTATGAATCAAGAAATACATGCCAAAAAAAAAAAAGCTTTTATTTCTCTAGAAATAATCCAAATACTTTGGGAAACAACCAATAAAAATTGACTGAAAATTTGGTATTGATTTATACATAGCAAAAACAACTGGAAGATGGGGGAAAGATCTAGAAATCTAGAGTTAAGCATTTCGTTTGCAACTTTTTTAAAATTTTCTTTTAAAGAAATGGGATAAGAGGGCCTCTGTATCACGGATGTGAAAAATACAAGAAAGATGTTGCAAAATTATAATCAGTGGGCATATCCTCTGAGGAAAGCTGCCCTAGACCAAAAGATTGGCAAAAGAATGTATGTTTACATGTTTTAGTTAAAATTTTAGCAGTTGCAGAATACAAGTAAATGAAAATCTAAATACATTACTTGCTTTACTTAAAATCACTCCTGGGTTCTCTGCACTTTAAGTTCTAGCCCATTGAAGCTACTTCTAGTAGAGACTGCTGGTTGTCCAAATATGTATTATTTCTGTTCCTACTAACAGATTCTTGATTTTATCCAAGGTAACAATGTACCCTATTAAGAGTCCCAGGCTCTTTTACTCTTGTGGTGATCATGTGATGAGTTGTTGCCAATGAGACATAAGAGGAAACTACTCAGTACATTAAATGGGCTTGATCCCATGCTGCATGGCTCTTTTCACTCTTTGTTCTTCCCTTTTAACCTGCTTGAAATGCCAGCCTGATGCTTGGAGCTGTGGCTGCCCCCGTGAGAGCATGAGGATGAGGGTCTTCTGTAGGAATGCTGAATCAGAATGTTAAAAAGAACACAGTTTGTGATGACAAGTAAAGTTACCCTACTTTACTACATTCCTACTTTGCTTGCCTCTGGACTTCCTTTACATTTGATAGAAAAAACCAACCAACAAACAAAAAACACCCTCAAATTCCTAGTTTAAGTCCCTGCTTTTTGTTTAGTTTTTGATGATTTCTACCTGATGGCTGCATATTATATGATGATTTCTACCTGATGGCTGACTCCAGCAAATGATGTGCTGATAGGGAGGGAGTGTGGGTTCTTGGGTCAGAGTGCTAGGCTAGACATCTGGCTCACTCACTCTCTGTATGACTCAGAGAGCTTTCTTAATTCTTGGTACCTCAGTTTCCTCAACTGCAAAATGGGGTTAAAAATAATCATTCTCATAGAATTTTTGGATCAAGCAAATGGGATAATCCATGTAAATTGCTTAACACTCATCTGTAGTAAGTGCTCAGTAAATGCTAGGTTAACAAGGTCAAAAATGACCTCTGAATTTATAAACCTAGTAAATTTTCAGTATTTACCTGAATTTGGAAATTTTTTCTTACTAAAGTAAGTTTCTTCCTTCTTGGGACTTTCAGGCTGCATATAATTGGGTCTAAATATGCCTCTCTTTAGAATATAGGCAAAATTATAGGACATAATAAAGTCATGAACAATGGTTTCAGGGTAGAAAATCTTGTAAAACTGTGGTGTAACAAGTAGAATTCCACAAGCCATAAATACCAGCATGTAAAATGTAACTTAATTTTTTTTCTATTTCATTTCTGCTTCTGTAACTCCATTCTGCTTGATGTGGAAAAAATAATCCAAATACACACTTGTAAATTCAGTGAAATTCAACTGATATCTCTGTTACTTCAGTTTGAAAAAGTGAGACTTAGGACGGTTACTTCTGTGTCCATCCGCTCTTTCCTGGGGTTGATTTCCTCTCCATTGGCAGTGTTTGTACTGGAAGGGGGTCTCTCACAATCATTAATAAGGCATCAGCTAGGAGGGGATATTCTTCAGTCTTGGTTCTGCACCAGCATCCTTTGAAAAGTAACTCATTTCACTGTCCCTCAATCATGTTCTTCCTTGTGTCATGAAATCAAATATTTCTTCTTTACATGGTCCACCATTCATCTTTCACTTTGGAACGATGCAAGTGTTTTTTTTGTTTTTTTTTCTCCTCAGAGAGATCCCTGTAGACTGGATGATTTCTGTTCTTTCCCAGCCAATTCCACCCCCCCCACCATAGCTACAGGTCACTCTCCCACAAATCTCTGAGATTCCAAGGGATCCCAGCTCTTCAGGGTCCTTTCATTCCCTTACTGAAACCCCCCTCCCCCAACTGCTGCACCTGCCTCATTTCTCTGGCTTTCATGTCACATGAAAGAAGCCTTGGTACCTAGGCCATATGATCCGTCAGTCCTGTGATATTAGGGCACTTGTGGTAAGCAAGATGCTGCGTGGGACCGATGGCTAGCTCAAGTAGGATAACTGCAATGTAGACCCCTAAGGTTTCTGGAATAAGGCCATTGTATCTGAGCATTTGAAAAATAGTTTCTATTCTGTTTACCAGACCTTAGTAGAGACCAAGCTCCAGGTGACCTTGTGGCCAGAACTTTCCATCATAATGGGCTTCTGTCAGACCCAGTAAATCAGACCAGTGCATCAAAAGATGGAAATGGTATATCTGGGATCAGTCGTGAGCCGGGCAAGAGAACACAGTGAGCTATGTGGATAGGTGGCCCAATCTTCTACGAAATCCCCTGCTGTTCCCTGAGTTCCCCTCGATTAACCACTATAGGTGCTGTGAGGGGTAAAGGGTTTGTGAATACTGACAAAGGAGGAAAAAAGTAAAGCCTCGTTCATGGATGAGTTGACTCATTTTTCTGTGCAAGGCAGTAATGTATTCCTAGCACACTACAAACCCACTTGGGCGAACCCAGAAAAACAGTTGGCTAGTAGGAAATCCTCCCAATAGACAAAGTTGTAGGCCTGAGATAAAAATACATATGGACCTATGGATAATGGAAATGGCTTGGTTGGTTGGTCTGGGACATGAAGAAGAATGACTGGATGAGGTTTTGAAGTGGAAGCATGTGGATGATTTAGAAGACCTATGACCATAAACTGTAAAGATCTCTGTATCAAATGTTGACACTCATTGTCCACCACAGAGGAAGCACTAAACAATCAAGTAGATAAATCAGTTTCTGTCACTGACCAACCATGGGCTAGCACAATGTAGTGCACTAATAGCATAACCCATGGCAGCAGGGGTGGAGGCTATGCATGGGCTCAAGGGCATAGGCTCCCACTTACTGAGACTGATATAGCTCCTGCTATTGTTCCATGTTCAACCTGTTAGCAACAGAAACCAATGGTGAGTCCTTGATATGGCACCATCTTCTTAGAACACCTATTAGCCACTTTGTAGTAATTAATACACCAGACCCCTTCTATACCGGAAGGGGAGAGAATAATCTTGACAGAAAGACACATATTCTTGTTTATCTTTTCTGTGTGTTGGGCATCAACTGGGATCACTATCTGAGAGTGAACAGAGTACTTGATCCAAAACAGAGGATCTGGCATAATATTCAAGGAATGCACTTCATAAACAAGGAGTGTGGTGGTGAGAATGGTGAACATGGAATTCACTGGGTAGACATCACATAACATGCCAGGGAGAAGCTTATAACCAGATAAAGTCATAGAATTGCCTTAAAAAAAGCTGGATTGAGATATGATTTATATACCATTAAATTCACTCATTTTTAAGTATACAATTCGATTACTTTCAGCATATTTAGAGATTGTATCCATGACCCCAATCTAATTTAGAACACTTTTATCTCCCCTCCCCGCCAAAACCCTCATCTATACTTCTAGTCACTGACCATTCCCATCCCTCAAATGTCTTTAACATGCTTTTTGGCACATTCATTGCATCATCTTAGAAATGATAACTTGCAAAAAGATAAGGTGCCATCCTCTTAGAGGCAGGATAGATCCTAAATGAATGGCCACAGGTCCCCAGTGGGTGGAATACATGGCTCTTGGGACCAGTTGATAGAAGAAGTAGATCACATTATTCCAGTGATGCACTTGGGAAATTTGTGCTTTCTGTGACTGCAACTCAAGATTATGTAGTTCTAGAGATTTTGATTCCCAGAGAAAGAATGCTTTCCCCAGGAAACACAACAAAAGTCTCATTAAATTTTTAACTATGGCTATTACCCAGCCACTTTAGGTATCTTTATTCAAGATTGGGGGGGAAGGGCATTGACTTGTTCATTAGGAAAAGTTATGGCTGTTGTTACATTAGAGTCAGGAAAAAGAAGATTTGGACCAATGTGATCACCTGGGGTGCCTATTGGTTGTCCTCTGTCAAATTTTAACAGTAAGTGGACATGTTCTGCAGCCATGACCCGAGAAGGGCAAAGTTTCCAAAAATTCAGGTCCCTCAGAACAGAAAGTCTCAATTACACTACTAAATTAGTCACCTAGACCAGAGGTAGTTGCTGAAGATGTAATTAACCTGGAACTGATCACACAGGAAGAAAAGGATATTAGCCCCCAAACTAGTTGCAACCATGTAGCTTGTGCCACCATCCTTTTTCTTTCTGTTCTCCCAGAAAATGAGACCAGTCAGAATCCTAGAGGATCTGTTTCTGAAGTGAACATATATAAAGCAAGTGGATCCAAAAGGTGCAATACTGAACTGTAGTGAGTGCTGTAGTTTATCACCCAGAGTCCATCTGGGATGATGTATTCATCTCCTTACCTGCTAGGAGTGTTGCCTGCTGATGGCGGAGTTGCATCCCCACCCTGAAATTTCCCTCAACCAAGAGAACTGCTTGGGCCATGGCTACCTACGCTCCCCCTCTAGGAGCATTCCACATACGGTCATTGGTCTATGCACAAGTACAAAGGCCAGGATCCTTCTATTAATTGAAGCTTTCTCTGAAGTACCATTTCAGGTTCACAGCTCCCAGTGGGAGTGACTGAGACCTCAGATCACAGGATATGTGTTCCCTTTGCCTAAACCCGCCTCCCTCACTGCACTGAAGGAGCTGCTCCCAAGGTTCTAGGTAGAACCTGACCACATTAAACATTCTAATCTGACTTTTTAAATGCCAGGGTATACCCTAGATCTACCAAAAAAACTAAAGTGGGCAAATGATAATTTATTTATTAAATATAATTATATGGGTAATTCACCCTCACTACTCCCTCCTCTATGTTTCTGCTTAAGCAAGATTCCTTTCTTGATTTATTTTAAAAATTGATTCAATTTTCTCAATCCTAACCTACAAAATCCTAACCTTTCAAACTGTCTTTTAAACTGCCAATCTCATGAATTTTATCTTATTTCATTATGAGAATTGGCAGGGAACTTGGTAGAACATGGAATCATTAATGGATT
Organism: Mustela nigripes; assembly: GCF_022355385.1. NCBI lineage: Eukaryota > Metazoa > Chordata > Mammalia > Carnivora > Mustelidae > Mustela > Mustela nigripes. Next base: position 110,396,965 of record NC_081568.1, on the reverse strand, counting down.
TCAGTATTTTATATATTGTTGCAAGTTAAATCTTTTCCATCACGGCTAGCTGTATAATCAGTCACATGACCACTTGTTTTTATTTGGTAGAGTTATGGCTCGATGTGTTGTAAGGGACAAATCCTTCTCACTTCATCAATTAACCAGATAAGAAGTATGCCCTGCATTGTGTTAGAAAAAACTTAACCATAGTTAGCCTTACTATTATTAATCTATTACATCATATATTTGCAATGTTTGTATGTGGAAGTCCCATACTCAAGCTACTTTCTCCCTCTTAAATATACGTTATTATTTTCCTAAAGATTTTATTTATTTGTTTATTTGAGAGACAGGGTAGGAGAGAGGGAGAGAGAAAGATTGATTAAGAGAGAGCAGGAGTGCAGGGGAGGGGTAGAGGGAGAGGGCGAGGGACAAGCAGACTCCCTGCTGAGCATGGAGCCTGATTCAGGGCTTGATCCCAGGACCCTGAAATCATCACCTGAGCTGAAGGCAGACACTTAACTAACTGAGCCATTCAAGCATTCTTTTTTTTTTTTTTTTTTTAAAGATTTTATTTATCTACTTGACAGATGAAGATCACAAGTAGGCAGAGAAGCAGGCAGAGGAGGAAGCAGGCTCTCCGCAGAGCAGAGAACCCGATGCGGGGCTTGATCCCAGGACCCTGGGATCATGACCTGAGCCGAAGGCAGAGGTTTGAACCCACTGAGCCACCCAGGTGCCCCACACTCAGGCATTCTTAAATATACTTTTAAAAAAATTTAAAACCATGTGATCTGGCACCTTGATTAGTCCATAATTAAGTAAGTAGTACATAATTAAAAAATAAAACCCATATACCTCTGTGAAACACACACAGACCTCTGTGAAACACACATACACACACAGATACCCCCCTCAACACATTCATATCTACCATAGAATTCCTTAAACACACCAATATCATAACCATGGAAAAACACTTAACAGTATACTTATAATACATAACTAAGACTTTGGTAATTTTGGTCCAGGGATTTCCTACAGAGATAATTTTGGTGCAGGGATAATCTACAAATAGAACACAATAAAGAGTATATAACCAAAGCGTCAATCGATTATGGAATAGGAGAGCTAACACACAGAGCCGTAACTAAATAGAAATGTGATGGGGTTATCTACACCTTCAGCAACAAAATAGGTAACTTTTACAAACATAGCATCAAGAGAAAGAAGCTTGTAAAAGAATACTTATCATATGTTTCCATTTATTTCAAGTAAGAAGTCCAGAAAAATTAATTTATTCTTTTAAAGGTCAGAATACTGTTTTGCCTTAATGGTATAGTGATTGGGAGGCAGAACAATGAGGGCCATCAGTGTTTGTTTGCTTTTTGGTCTGGGAGCTGGTTATACAGATTAGTACTCTATGCCTGTGCACTGAGGGATATGCTTAAGTCTGCTCATCTATATGTGTGTTTATGTCAGTACAAACAAGAAATAACATCTTTCATCTTTTGTAGGAAAAAAAAACAACAAAAAACCTAGGTATGTATCAGTGTCCCTTTGACTTTTGGTGATATCAATTATCTTTTGCTTACCTGTATTCTTATCACCACACTGTAGAATATGTCTTACCTTTTGTCACTAGTAGGTATTTCTGGCATTTCACATCCATTATTTCTGGAAAACAGGACATCAAAATCTTTGTTACTCTTCTCAGTCCTCACACTCTGTTCTAAGCAAGGGATATGCAGACCCATGTGTCATCAGATTCATCTCTGCATAGTTGGACTCAGTTGGTCTGGGTCTGAGTTGTAGCCTCCCAGTGTCTCTGGTATATCTGCGAGGGGGCCAGGAGCATGCTAAAGACAGCATTCGCATATTTTTGTAGCTGTCTTGACAGCAGAAAGGTTAGGGATTTGAACTTTAAAAGTTGTATCAGGCCATCTGCTCCAGAATTACTTCCTGGCTCCCCACCCCCCTTGATTCATTGCTCCTGAGTGCAGGAGGGGAGGTCAGGAATCTCAAGATTTTTTTAACAAGCATCCCAGATACTCTGTATAGTCATTAAAATTTGAGAAACATTGTTCGTATATCTGTAAATTTCTTTCTTTCTAAAGAGGAAAGAAAAATTATTATACCACAAAAAGTGCCATGCTACTATTCCAAAAAAACTTTGTCCCAACTTTCCAGCATCTCATTTTTTAAAAAAGATTTTATTTATTTATTTGACACAGAGAGATCACAAGTAGGCAGAGAGGCAGGCAGAGAGAGAGAGAGAGAGAGAGGAGGAAGCAGGATCCCCACTGAGCGGAGAGCCCGATGCGATGCTGGGATCCATCCCAAGACCCTGGGATCATGACCTGAGCCGAAGGTAGAGGCTTTAACCCACTGAGCCACCCAGGTGGCCCAGCATCTCATTTTTTAATAAGCTAAGTATCATTGCTGAAATGTAACAAGTATAAAACTGAGACTTAAAAGAGCTAACCAGGTGTCCCTTAGCAATTTATAATTCATGCAAATTACTTTTGACCAGCTTTTTTCAGTAGAAAGAAATAAAAAGGTATTTGTCTGTCTTACCAGAAAATGTAACAAGGTTTTAAAACAGAGACAGAAAATGGCTGCAGCACATACCCACAGTTGTTCTAGAGAGAGTAAGAACATATTACTCAACTCCTGTTGGAATGGCAATTCACTTAAACTTTTGTGTGTGTTTGTGGGTTAATAATTCCTGACAGATGACACAAGCTAAAAGAGGATGCTTTTTCCTTCCTTTTTATCAATGCTATTCTCAATAAAATAACTTGGTAATTTTTCATAGTCACAATAGAACTAAGTAATTTAACTTCCGTGTAGATAGATAACTTCCATATTAAAGGAATCCTGGTAGTATTTAATAAATGTTTCCAAAACAGGCTATACATAGCATTCATTAACAAAATGTCCAGTAATCACTTCTAAAGAAATCAGGCTAGAACTTCAGTTTCATTCTGTTGAACCCAAACATTCTGGCTAATAAGGGGCTACATGTCTTTTAAGGGGGTTTGCAACACAAATGACAACGCTCTGCTCCGTTTCGTGATTTCTAGGGCTTACAGCAAGCCATTACCTTTCCCTTTTTCCTGTGTGCTTATGTAATAAAAAGAAAGCTGATGGAAGCTTAAAAAGAAAGCTGCTGTAATCATCTTCCCTAATGAGAAGATAAGTAAAACTGAACACCGGTTTCCTGAATAAAAATTATTGATGCTGAAAACTATCTAACTGACTTTGATCTGAGGCCAGCTGTTAAATCCATAAAACAAATCACCTTCAAAACAATTCAAGTTTCAAGCTTTATAAACATTTTTGGGGGGGACAAGATGTGTAAGGTATGCTGTCCAAAGACAACTGGGTATTTTATTTTTATCATTTTATCATAATATTCTTCACTTATGTAAGTAATAATACAAAGAGAGGTTGCATATGGGCTCTTTGGGCCACAAGTATATATCTCTGAAAATATCTAAGATTGACCAATTGGAAACAAAACTATCCTTCAAGGAGTACCATGAAAACCACAAACACAAACTCTTTAATACAGTATTTATAACTGATGACATTCTATTTTATTTCATTTCTCTAATGGAAGCGGGTTCTCTCTTCCTCTCGCTGCACATACGAAGAAATTGTTTGTGGCTACATGATTTGGGAAGAAAAGTAGAAGAAAAACTTCATGAATGAAATATTGTAGTAAGACATTCTCAAAGAAGCAGGCCAGAGCTAAAAATCACTTCATTTATGAGAGGGGAAACTAATTCTAAGCTACATTCTGCAGGAGACCAAGAAATAGCAGCATAGAATTACATTGCTACAATAACCAATACTCAGGTCTTTTCCCTTTGTGAAACTATGTTAGTCACAGCAGATGAAAAGATTGGAAGCTTGTGTGCAGAATACATGATGCTCTCTCTCTCTCTCTCTTTTTAAACCATGTGCTCTAATGATGGAGACCGAGGTATCATCTGACAGATGGTTTAATACAGACAACTTAATAACATTTGAGAAGTTATGTATGCTTGTTGGAAACATTAACACATTTAAAGCAAGTTCTAATATACATTTTGTTGCTGTGTGGTCACTTTCCTTCATTATATTAGTTTTATCTAGGTTAACAAAGAACAGAGTAGGATCCTTTATACCACCATCATGAGATTAAGAAATATTTCTTCTTTTAAGAAAATAATAAGCCATTTGGGGGACAGATTAGCTTCCTACTTTTTAATAAACCAACTTGAAGTATTGGCTAGGATTGTCTAAGTCAGGAAGTTACAACTTTAATTTTTTAAAGAAGGAGGAATTAAACTGCTTCCTAAGAGTCTTTGTAGAAACAAAGAAACAAACAAACAAAAGAAAACCAGCTGAGATATGATGGGAACATTATAACAACCTTGGGATTCTGGGTCCTTATCAGTAACAAGCGATGGTTAATCAAGGTTTCCTCCGCATTTTGAGTGTACACTTAGGGGGCTATATATAAATAGAATGTAGGATCTTTTACTTGGTCTGTGTGTGGGAAAGACATAATAAATAAGTAAAGGTACAATTAATCTGGGGAGTTTGCTACTTTGGAAATTTTTTTTGCCAAACCTGAAAGAATCCATTTCTGTGTCCTTAATACAGAAGGTGACTGAAGCCCAGGAAACCTAACAGAATCATTGTGACTCAGTGATAAGGAACTAAAACAATGTCTCCTAGATTAGAGGCTGAGTTTTTCAGACAAGTGAAAATAAAGAAATTTATATATGTTCATATTAGGTTACTTCCAGGAGATTTTAAATGTCATACTGGCACCATCTATAGATATTTGAGGTGAAGTACACCCACAATTACTTTATAATTCATCCCTCCCTTGCATTTAAGTCCAGTATTACTAATTTCAATTAACCAGCAGAGCTCCTGAACCACACTGAAATGTATACCACAACTAGCCTTTGTCTAGTTGAACTACAAACCATTCAGGCAAACACGATTCTTTCTTTTGCCAACTTACATCCTGGACACATAATGTCTATGCTTTTAGACTATTTTTTAGAATTCCCACAACTTTTGTAAAATGTTAAAGTTTCAATTTTAATGATGAGTAGCAAGTCATTTTAATATTTAAATCATCCTTTAAAGTTTCATTTTAATGATGAGTTCCACCAAGGATATTTTAGAGTTTTGAATGGAGAATTGTTGTTGTTGTTGCTGTTTTAAGCACCTTTCAAATGCGAAAGTTAACCCATAATGAAAGACATGGTCTACATGGATATCATGAAGCAAAAAGAAAAAGAAAGTAATTTGCTTTCTTTTGCTACCTTACTGATAATGTAGGGAAAAAAGTATATAGTTGAGCCTTTGTTTTGTGGGATTAGGTTGCCTAGTAATCTAATTTTCTAGGCACAGTGACTGCATGAATCAGAATGTGTGACAAAGACAGTATATTTGTCAAAAAGTTTTGAAGAACAGGAGCGGGGAAGCACTTTAAATTGAATTAAAGAAATTCAAAGAAGAATCTGTCTGAAATAATTTCTGTTGGAGGAAAGAGGGGAAAAAAACCCTGCATTTTTCAATGCACTTTCAGGAACTGTTTGTTAAATCTGGCTCCATGACCAAGAACTATAGCAAATCGGGGATGCCTGGGTCGCTCAGTTGTTCAGTGTCTGCCTTTGGCTCAGGTCATGATCCAGGGTCCTGGGATGGAGCTGCGAGCCTCACATCTGGCATTCTGCTCGTCGAGAAGCCTCCTTCTCCCTCTCCTACTCCCCCTGCTTGTGTTCCCTCTCTCCCTGTGTGCCTCTCTCTCAAATAAATAAATAAAATGTTAAAAAAAAAAAAAAACCTGTAGCAAATGGAATAATAACAACTTGGCATAAACTGAATCTGAGGAATCAAATTGATGACTTTCATAAACAAAAGCAAAATCTCTGAACTCACTCTTCTTGCTACTTACTGTTGGGTCCATGGTCAAAGGAACGAGACTGATACAAAGCAAAGGTCAAGCAAAGCTTTATTTTTGCGCCAAGCATCGAGAATCAAACTGACCAGCCAGGGCTGTCTCTTACCAAGAGGCGACCCTCCCCTGCCTCACAGACTAACTTTTATAGAGCAAAGGCCATGTGGTTGAGCCTGGCTACACACAGGTGGCCAATGAGATTACAATTTACGCTAGCAGATATTTGAACTAGCCTATCACCTTGGTCAGAATTGGTGCTCAAAAGGCAGGGACTACTCTCCCTGGTAGCTAGGGAGACAGTATGCGCGCTCCACTGATTGGATGTCTCCACCTGGCCTGACCTGCCCTTGTATCTGGGCTTTGCAAGTAAGTTCCTTTGGGAGCGGCAGGGTCAATCTAAGTTTACTGCTTAGGGTCAATCTAAGTTTACTGCATAAACAACAAAATGGCTCCCTCTGGTTAAGTAGGCCCTTACATTACTAACCCTGTCTTTCATTGCTTTACCTGTTTGGAACGGCTACTTCAGCAGAAAAACAATAAGTGACACACAAGCTCTACAGATAAGTTTCCTCATCCTGTTTTAGGTTCTGTTAAATAGTAAACCAGCAAAGATTTTGAGTTTTATTTCCCCTACAGCAACATTTCAGCATTCATCAGCTATAAAAAAAACTCTTATCTCTGGATATGGCCTAAATATTTCTAAATACTTCCAATTAATAAAGGAAAGTATAAAAAGGAATTCAAATGAATAGGGGATATGGTAATCATATCATATTAGACAAACTGGGCCATCAGAAGAAGACTGACAATAGAGGTATTCCGATAAGTTATGTTTTTCTGCTTATCTGAAGCCTTAATTTCCAAATATTTCTTGTTCTTACTTTTACTAAAAATAAAATTTGTTGGTTCATTTTCACTAAGTATTCTATTTAGTTATAGAAGTAGGTGTAGATACTAACTACTAACTATATACTAATATTAAACTATATATATAATATATATACCCATACTAATGTCTGGGTATATTCCATTCATTTCTATTTATTCATAATCCTAAAATATGAGCTCATCTTTCAATGCTTTGCTTGTCTTTTCTCAAAGTTACAGGTTCATTATAATTGTAGCTAAAATCTGAAATTAAGTGTCACGGATACTTTCATTTATAAATAATAATGATTTGCAATTGTTTTGCATTTTTAAAAAAGATTTTATTTATTTATTTGACAGACGGAGATCACAAGTAGGCAGAGAGGCAGGCAGAGAGAGAGGGGGGAAGCAGTTTCCCTGCTGAAGAGGGAACCTGATTCAGGGCTCGATCTCAGGACCCTGAGATCATGACCTGAGCTGAAGGCAAAGGCTTTATCCACTGAGCCACCCAGCACCCCAATTGTTTTGCATTTATAATGGTATTTTTTTTTTTTAAATACAAGAGATGCTTGGAAGTATTTTCTTAAATATTATATATATTCTGTAACTCCATTTGAACTATTACCAAATAGACTCTTGAAAATGTGAAACCAACTTTAGAACTTTGAAATAATGTATCTTGGAAAACACATTTATAGGCACACAGTCATGGTACGTTTCAACTTAGTTCTTTTGAAACTATCACAGACTCTGAAGTTTAGGATTCTTTACACATTAATGTTAACTCATTACCCCTCTCCAGAGCTTCCTGGGTGTAATCTGAAACTGGCTGGAAGCAAGCAAAGGTCACTCCGGAGTGGTAGGTGGCAGGTTTTAATAAGCAAAGAGAAGTTACATATAAGGCTTATCTTGAGCTATAGCAAGAGGAGTGGATACCCACATCTGCCCACCACAGTCTACACGTTCATATAGAGGCCTTAACTGAGTTCAGTCACGCATGCTGTGCATGTGTTCTCAACACAACACCACTACCAAAAGGCTATGTCCTTGGAGCAGCATTAGGGAGCAGGAAAGGCAAGTGGAACCTGCATCCTGAGGAAAGGATGGGGTAAGGAGCCAGCCATTGTCCAATCTAGCTAACACGTGAACCAGTAGTCTCATCTTCTCAGTGATCTCTTCCAACAAGAAAGCTTTCCTATTCTATTGCTTTTATTAATCTATTTCTTTATATGGGATCATTTATGGAATATTCCACTTCTTTTGAATGCTTCTGGAAAAAATGCTTTTGAGAGCGGCCCTTTAAAATACAGCCTCCACTGGGGTGCCTGGGTGGCTCAGTTGGTTAAGTGTCTGACTCTTGATTTTGGCTCAGATCATGATCTCAGGGTGGAGAGATGAGCACCCAGTCAGGCTCTGTGCTGGGGATGGAGCCTACTTAAAATTCTCTCTCTCCTTCTCCTTCTGCGTGTACCCCTCCTATCCCATCCCCTCACGGGCACATGCACACACACTCCCTCTAAAAATAAAACAAAACAAAACAAAAAACCCTCACTACTCAAATAAGAGGAGAAATTCCTCAGCATTCTCCTAGAAGCATGATTCTACCTGGGAATGTCCAGGTAGGTTTCTGTGAGGTGGGGAGAAAGCCTGGAAGCTAGCCTGGCAGCCCCTGAATTTGATAATCTGTAGAAGCCAGTGTTCTTCAGGGCTGATCAGCACTATCGCTGGGAGCCGTGTTAAACCCATCAGGATGAAGAGCTCTCTTTCCTCTCCATTGTTCTTCGTCACCACATCTCTTTCGTTTTTTCTTAACATATACTTAGTTATTGCCTAATATCATGTTTTTCTGGATAATGTGATATTTTCTGCAAATGGACATCAAGCTCAGACCAATGACAATGTCCAAATAACCCCCTGGAATGGGCTTCCTAGTAGGATCCCCACACTTAGCTCTTCTGTCATGTATTTGTGCTGTACCAGGAAAAATGAGTCAGATAATTTGACGAGTAAAGGTATTATGGAGACATACAATGGAGAATTAGTTTTCAAATTTATATGACAAAACTTTAAAACATTTTCATTAAAAATTTAAATTTATTTGCCCCACCTTAGGAACCATTTTCTTCTCCATCCTTTTAAACATTCACATGTCTCTGAACTGTCATTATTATAATTACCTTTTATATGCCATTCTGTTAATTATTGTTTTCTGAATAATATTTAGAATTAAGAACTTCTGAATTATTTTTTATAACATAAAAAAGCTGACATTTGCTGAGCACTTACTGTATTATGGGTACTAAGCTAAATGTATCACAGATTTTCTTATTCACACAAAATAGGTGAGAGGTGGTTATTACTATGCTCTATACTGAAGATTGGAACAGTTAAGCAATTCATTCAACATCATACAGGTAACTAATGATAGATCAAGGATTTATAACCAGATGGTCTGACCTTAGAACTTATGTCCTTAATTAATATGATCTATTGCTTCTCACAACTAAAAATGTATGTTAAAGAAATAAAGACTAGATAATGTCAAAGGTTGAAGAATAATAATCACATAAAGTTTATGCTAGGGATCTAAATTAATAAATTCTTAACTCCTTTACAATGTTACTTCCTCTCTCTCTCTCCTCTCTACCCCAAAACAAGATAGCAATGGAATGTACCTTGGTATTCTAGAGGTTCTAGACTATTCTTGCCTCTGTGTTTCAGGACGTATAAGAAAGGGAGTAAACCAGAATTAGTTTACATAAGACCAGGGATCAGGGAAGGAAACAAGAATATCTGTGGGTGAATTTCTATAAGAGGAATTAAAACGTGTTTAAGTTCATCAAGCTAAATAAATCCACCCACATGGTTAATCAATTTTACAAAAGAAACTACTGACAGCTGTGGGTGTTAGTTATGAATATAGAAAGGGATTTTTTAAGTAGCAACAATTACCTGTTTTAAAAAACCTGAAAATTATTTGAAAACACATTTTTGGAAGATCTCTTTGGCCTTAAGGAAAAGACAGATTTATTTTTTAACTTTTTAAAAAGATTTTATTTTTAAGTAATCTCTATACCCAATGAATTTACAACCCGAGATCAAGGGTTGCATGCTCAAATGACTGAGTCAGTCAGGTGCCTCAAAACAGCTTTTGTTTTTGAGAGGAATTATATTATATTTAGGGGAGTGTCTGATCTGAAAATCTTTGGAGCACTAGGAGCACTACTAGTAGCTCTACTTGTTGAGCCGACCTGGCAGGAACTATGACTGGGTTCACGATTCCATTTATGATATAAGCTCCTGTGCCCTCTTTACTTCCATCTGTAAAGACAGTAGAGGCTTCTTTTAGTGGTGTCGATCTACTAATTTTTGGTAGTATGAATTCAATACCCTTTGTGAATTCTACAAGTGGGTGTGAAGGATAATGATTATCAAATTCTATTGAGTAAGAGGTGGTCAGTATCGCCCAATCATCTAGGGTAGCACATAGTAGGCGAATCTGTTCCTTAGTATATGGCATGATGCAATTGTCAGGTATGATTCCAAGAGTAGAAATACAAACAGTGTTCAATTTGTTAGCTAGCATGGCTCCTGCAACTGGATATGTTGTGATTATCCGAGGAAGAGTGTTTGGGAGGTACAGCCATTGTAAGGGCCCACCTTGCCATAGCACTCCAGTAGGTGAAGAAGGGGATGGAATCACTATGGCTTGGACTATCTGGTTAGGATCACATCTGTCTGCTGAAGTCAAGGCAAGCCTGTCCTCCACAATTTTCAAAGCCTGTTTCGCCTCCAGAGTAAGGCTCCTAGGAGAGTCTAGACGGCATCACCCTTCAGAATATCAAACAATGGTTGTAATTCTCCTGTAGTTATTTTCAGGTAGGGTCGGATCCAATTTATGTCCCCCAATAACTTTTGGAAATCATTGAGTGTTTGTAATTTGTCAGTTCTAATGGAGGCTTTTGAAGGTTTTACCATGGTATTGTATAGTTTCATGCCTAAATAGTCTTTGATGTTGGAAGCCTGTATCTTTTCGGGGGCTATAATTAACCCCCATGAATTTAGCTCCTTTTGTAACATTACTAAGGCTTCCGAAACTGTAGTAGAGTCAGATCCACACAACAATATGTCATCCATGTAATGGTAACACATTAAATCAGGCTAAGTCTCTCTAATAGGCTGTATGGCTTTAGAAACATATAATTGACACATAGTGGGGCTATTAGCCATGCCCTGAGGGAGGACAGTCCACTCATATCTTTGGTTACGCTCTGCATGATTAATAGAGGGTAGGGTAAAGGCAAATTTAATTGTATCCTCAGGATGCAGAGGGATAGAGAAAAAGCAATCTTTTATGTCAACCACTATTGATGGCCAGTTTCTCAGTAAGGTGGTTATCATGGTAATCCCAGCTGTATTGGTCCCATGTTCTGCATTTGCCTATTAATTGCTCTAAGATCATGTAAAAATCTCCATTTACCAGATTTATTTTTAATAACAAATATAGGTGTATTCCAAGGTGAGGTAGAAGGTTTCATATGGCCCGCCTCTAACTGTTCCTGTACCAGGGCTTTAGCAGCTGATAGTTTTTCGTTAGTAAGGGGCTACTGAGGCACCCAGCAGGGTGTATCTGTCTTCCACGTTATTTTCATTACCTCAGTGGCCCTTACCGAAAACCCAGGCCTTGCCCCTTATATTCTGAGGTGAAAGGGATGGTGTCTATTTTACCTTGCTCCTGTTTCCCTAACCCTTTTCCTGATATGTATCCCATTTTTTGCATCATAGCTATTGATCGGGGGCTGTATATAGTTTCAGTTGTCAGGTTTTTATCCTTTGTTTTGTTGATGTGGTGTATCATGTTGATTAATTTATGTATATTAAGGCTTCTTGCATCGCTGGAATAAATCCCACTTGATTTTGGTGAATGTTTCTTTTTTCTTGTCTCTAGAAGTAGGTCTGTATCATTGTATGCTTCCTTCTTACAAATGCTTTTGCTGTGTCCCAATGACTTTAGACCACTGTGTTTTCATTTTCATTTGTCTCCATGTATTTTTTTTACTTCTCCTTTAATTTCTTTGTTGACCCATCAAAATAAAAATCTTTTGTATGGCAAAGGAAACCATCAACAAAACAAAAAGGCAACCTACTGAATTGGAGAAAATATTACCAAAAGATATATAAGGGATTAATATTCAAAGTATAAAAAGAACTTATACAACTCAATACCAAATAAAAACCCCAAACCCATTAAAAAATGGGCAAAGGACCTGAAGAGACATTTTACCCAAAGACATACACTTGGCCAAGAGACACATGAAAAGATGCTCAAAATCACTCATCATCAAAGAAATGCAAACCAAACCAATGAGATACCATCTTACACCTGTCAGAATGGCTGAAGTGAAAAAGACAAGAAATAACAAGTGTTGGTGAAGATGTGGAGAAAAAGGAACTTTCATACATTCTTGGTGGGAATGTAAATTGGTACAGCCACTGTGGAAAACAGTATGGAGGTTCCTGAAATGATTTAAAGGAGAAATAATCTAAGATCCAATAATTCTACTACTGGGAATTTCCTCAAAGAGAACAAAAACACTAAGTTAAGATATATGTATCCCTATGTTTATTGCATCATTATTTGTAATCGAGATCTGGAAGTAACCTAAACATTTCTTCATAGATGAACCCAGACTTTGTTGTTCCATTTGTAGATCACAAAGAGAACAGAGTGACCATAATTCTTAGGGGCCCTAGGATTTTCAGATTCGTATGAGCATTGGCTTCAACGTAAAGTCACCAGCCACACTAGCCCCTAAAAAGAGCATCAGCTTGTCATTTGAAGACAGGCATTGACTTCTCCACTCTAGCTATGAAAGATGGCATCTTCTTCCAATATAAGCAAGGCTGTTTCCTCTACATGGGAAATCTGTTATTGATTATAACTATCTTATGAATTATCTTAATTAGGTCTTCTGGATATAAGTTGCCGCAACTTTTACATTAACACTTACTGCTTCATCTTGCACTTTTATGTCAGAGAGAGCTTCATTCCTTAAATCTCATGAACCAACTTCTGCTAGCTTCAAACTTTTCTGCTGCAGTTTCCTTACCTCTCTCAGACTTCACAGAATTGAAGAGAGTTAGGGTCTTGCTTTCATTAGGCTTTGGCTTAAAGAAATGTCATGGCTAGTTTGATCTATCCAGGCCACTAAAACTTGTTCCAAATCACCAAGAGCCCATTTAGTTTTCTTACCATTTGTGTGTTCACTGGAGTGGCACTTTTCATTTTCTCTAAGAACCTTCCCTTTGCATTTACAACTTGGCTAAATGTTTGGTGCAAGAGGCCTAGCTTTTGCCCATGATGGCTTTTAACATGCCTTCCTCCCTAAATTTAACCATATCTAGCTTTTGACTTAAAGTGAAAGTCATTCAACTCTCCCTTTCACTTGAATACTTAGAGATCATTTTAGAGTTAGTGGCCTAGTTTCAAAATTGTTGTGTTTCAAGGAATAGGAGACCCAAGAAGAGGGAAAGAGAGTGAAATATCTGGTTGATGGAGCAGTCAGAACGCACACATTTATCAGTTAAGTTTCCTGAACTATATTGGTTTGTTTGTGGGACCCTAAAACACTTAAAATGTTAATATCAAAGATTCATGATCACCAAACACCATGACAAATAAAAAAGTTGGAAATACTGCAAAAATTATGAAAATGTGACATAGAGATAGCAAATGAGCAAATACTATTGGAAAAATGGCACTTAAATTCAGACTTGTTCCACACAGGTTTGCCATGAACCTTCAATTTATTAAAAAAAAAAATAATATCTGGGGGCACATAGGTGGCTCAGTCAGTTAATAGTCTAACTTTGGGATGGGTTGTGATCTTAGAGTCCTGGGATCAAGCCCCATGTTGGGCTCTGCACTCAGAGGGGATTCTCTCTGTCCCTTCCCCCACTCATGCTCTTTCTCTCTCTCTCTCAAATAAACAAAATCTTTAAAAAATAAAATGAAATCTGTGACGTGCAATAAAGTGAAGCACAATAAAAGAAGGTACGCCACAAATTTCAATCACTTCATCAGAGGAAGAGCAGTCATATTGCCAAAAAACATGCAAGATGGGAAGCATTGTCATGAGAAACAAGCTACCATAGACATTTTTTAAATAAAATATTTTTGTTTTTGTTTTAAATCTGGATATGGTGTCTTCATTTGTATTACTGACTCATTCTCTGCTAATACTAGGCTTGTATCTCTCTTTGTCCATCCAAATATTCCCTTATTCCTACACATAGAATCCTTTTCCTCCACATGTAAAACAACTGCATCCCTCATGGAGACATCCATAGAATTCCCTCTAGCTCCTGCCTTTAAGTACAAGATCTCTGGGTGATGCTCAATCATTTCCCCAGAGTCCAAAGGACTCCCTGTTGTCTGATGACCTATAAACTGAAGGGCAAGTTACATTTCTTTCCTCACATGCATTATATAATGGTGAAGTAGGAACAGTCTAATCACAATGGAAACTTCCATTCAAAAAAGGGAGAACTGGAAAACATATGGCAGCTGTGAAAGAGAACCATCAGGGCAAGATAAAAATTTTTGGTTAGCTCAGTTGGAATTCCAGATTCTACTCCTCGAGAGAACCACCTTGTCCATGTTTCTCCATGGCCCTTCCTCTTTTTCCTTATCAATTATTTTTCAATAGGTAGACAATGGATTATGTACCACTGTTGGGGATCATACAGCCCTTAGAGTCTCCTTTTTGATGATACAAGGGGATTTGGGTTCTAGATTTTTAAAAAGTCATGAAAAGTTTATTGTTGAAGAGATTCCAGGGCCAGTGTGCTGTCACTTAATTTCCTTAAAAATATAGTGGTCTAGTGGTATTTGCTTCTGATCATTTCCACGTAGCCATGTAGAAGAAACCATAACCAAATATTTAGACAGGTTTACAGTCTGGGAAGTCTGGACTTTTATTTACTGGCCGCTGTTCTCTATCTTCCCTGCTTTAATTTAAATAAATTAAATTTGAGAGGATCTACTATGAGTTTCAGGTTGGGTTGCAATGATCTTAATCTGATCTTTGCTGCTGAAGTATTCAGCATGCTTTGAGCATCATACATGGGCTTTATAGAAGAATTGAGAGTGTAGGTTAATCTCATGTATTGGTTGAGAAGTTGGTTTAAGAAGATTGGTTAAGAAATTTTCTATTGTAGAATACATTAAAAATAAAAGTGAGATTCAGATATTAACTTCCAAATCTCCCTCATCATTATTTGGTAAAACCCTTACCTCAGAGTGGCTAAGACAACTGTCCCTGTTATGACTGGCTCCAGATATATATTTTGTTCTTTCTCAAGCATCTACTATTCCTCTTATTTTTATTTCATTTCACTCTGCATATAGTGAGTCAAAGTCTAGAGTTTAAAAGTAGAATTTTAAACAAGTATATTAAAGAGAAATGTTTTGGGACGCCTGGGTGGCTCGGTTGGTTGGACGACTGCCTTCGGCTCAGGTCATGATCCCGGAGTCCCGGGATCGAGTCCCGCATCAGGCTCCCGGCTCCATGGGGAGTCTGCTTCTCCCTCTGACCTTCTGCTTGCTCATGCTCTCTCTCACTGTCTCTCTCTCAAATAAATAAATAAAAAATCTTAAAAAAAAAAAGAGAGAAATGTTTTTACTTCTAATCTCTTCCTATACGTGCTTCAAAATGGTTGATCTTGTCTTGCCTTTCTGCTCTATATCTGTGTTTCTATTATTTAACTTATCTTTTTCTTTCAAGATTTTCCATTTACATGGTTTTTCTAAATAGTATTGTCCCATAGATATATGACACAAGCTACATATATAATTACCAAGTGTTCTAGTATTACCAAAAAGCATAAAAATAGGTTAAACTAGCTTTAATATATTTTAACTCAACATAAAAACTATTATCTCAGCAGGTAGCCAGTATAAAAATTAAGATAGTTTATATTCCTTTTTTCCACACAAAATCTTTAAAATTTGATGTGTATTTTATATTTTAAAACATGTAAATTTGGATTAGCAGGTTTTAGATGCTCAGTAGGGTGCAGCCCTAAAACCCTGTAATAATCTAGGATCTGAGTAGGACACAGTAGTTCTTACCTACCACATGAATGCACTTTTCTAGACATTGTGAGGGATATCAGTTGTGTCTTTTCAAGAAACCTGCTATCTAGTGAATGAAATAAGGGATATATACTAATAATGATAGTACTATTTCTCAACTAGTAAAGTTCTAAAAGCATGGTGCTTGGGTGGCTCAGTTGGTTAAGGATTTGCCTTCAGCTCAGGTCATGATCCCAAGGTTCTGGGATGGAGTCCTGTGTTGGGCTCCCTGCTGGGTGCGGAGCCTGCTTCTCCTTCTGCCCTCCCTCTCCGTCTCTTATGAATAAATAAACAATCATAAAAAACAAACAAACAAACAAACAAACTGTGACTTTTAGAAAGGCTCATCCCTATTTTTAAAAATAAAAAAAATTGAAAATTAACAAGCACAAATTTGAGTCATTTTTGTGAGTGATAACTACATCCTTTTGTATATTCTTTTTTCTCTAAACAGAGGAGCAGTGTAAGGTTAAATACATTCAGAGAAGAGTCTCATAACTTTCTAAGACTTTGTACATACTTTATAAGTATCATCTTCCATCTTTTGCAAAAAAAGAGCTTTGATAAGCCTGAGAGGGAATGTTAATATCTTTGATGTGAAATTATCTTGGGAAAGACTAAATGTTAGTTAGATTACTCTCAGGGGAGAAAAAAAAAGCTTCTCATGTTGTTAAATTTTGCCCTTCGTTTACTATCCCCAAGTAAAGCACTTAAGTTTCTGGAGATATACCCCTAAAAGCCAATATCCCAAGATAACACAAAGCATTTATTTGATCATTATGATTCAGGTAAGCAAAATATTGACCACTTGAGACTCACCAAGGCATCCAGGTTCCTGAGGTCATCTTTTATTCTAACCCATAAATAAAACGGCTCAAATCTCTTTCTATAAAATAACATTACCTAGCTTCCTCCTTCTTTTGGGGGCCAACTTGGTCTAAAACATTTGAAGAAAATGAGGGTTGTTTTGAGTTTGCTTCTCTGTTTTCATTTCCAGGACTCATAATCATGACTTCTTGCCCAAACTCAGGCGTCCATTAATTTGTGGGCTGGTTTCCACCTACAACTTTGGAACATCCCTTCCCTTTCTCCATTCCCCAAAGTACCACTAACATTATGTGACTGGAATTCTATGTAAAACAAATTTCTACTTTAGATTTGGGAGAAAAAGAAGATAATTTCCACACAGTCAGAAAATAATTCTACCATTGAATGCCTTTCCCCAAATATGTCTGAGAATCCTGTCTATACCAGTACTGCCCAACAAAATTTCTGTCCTGTTCAAACCAGTAGCCACTAGCCATGTGTGGCTCTTAAGCACCTAAAATGTAGCTAGTGTGACTAAGGAACTAAATTTTTACTGTTACATAAGTTTAAATATTTATATGTGGTTAATGGTTACTATGTTGGACAGTGCACATCTAGAAATTTGATTCCATTTATTTTTCCAAGGGTTCACTCCCATTTATATTAGTAGATAACTATAGCAGTACATAGCTATGAAATCCCTGTTATTTTATTTCACAGAAAGAGATTTCACTTATTTTTTTTCTCTAAGTCTTATCTATCCAGATTATTCTGGGAGCCCTACCATGTACAATAAAAACTGTTCAATGTGGCCCATCAAAATCTCTTTCTAGATCCAAAGAACCATTTACTTTGGTAAATGTCTATACCTAGGAAGACATAAGTAGCGGCAAATGTTATATTCTCAAAACTAATATTTTCATTAGGTTACAACATTTCTTTTTTTTTATCTTAATTTTTAAAAAAGATTTTATTTATTCATTTGACAGACAGAGATCACAAGTAGGCAGAGAGACTGGCAGAGAGAGAGGAAGGGAAGCAGCCTCCCTGCTGAGCAGAGAGCCTGATGAGGGGCTCGATCCCAGGACCCTGGGATCATGACCTGAGCCAAAGGCAGAGGCTTTAACCCACTGATCCACCCAGGTGCCCCAGGTTACAACATTTCTTTAGCAAAATCTTTGTAATACCTGGAAAGGAAGTTTGCCTACAAACTCTTTCCATAGGTAATGTTTCGGGAAAGATAAAAACATATTGTCTGGTGTCCAATAGAAATGTCACAGGTTACTTAATCTATATGATTTGTAGCCCCAGCATGAGAAACGATTACAGGCATACTTCTCCCAAACCAGAAGAAATATCTTAAAATTTTTATGTAATTTAAGTGGAGAATGAAAATGAGTAGGTGTCTCTTGAGAATGAGAGAATGAGTGTGATCAGAATGTAAAGCTGATTCTCTATCCTGAGGCTTCCGTTTCTGACTTGCAGCCTTGAAGAGTCAGGGCCCATCCCTAAGTTTTTGCCCCTAAGCGGATCGTAGACTCTTGTTATTAATATATTTTCCTTTTCCCATCTCTGCTTTCCACTATGGGATCCAGAGAATGGTTAAGCCGAACGTTCTACCAAATTCCTTTTTGCGTCATGTTCTGCTTGTGTTTGACATGAAGCTCTTCCTCTTAGGGATTTTCCTGTTTCCCATGCCCATACATAAAAGAGGAAAAATACAGTAAACTAAGCCTATATGCTCAGATGATCTAGAAAATTTCATTCCTCTGTAACTTCTACCTCCTGCCTTTCCTGACACTTGTTGCCAGAAACTTCCATCAAACTTGGCTTCTTGGCATGTTTAGTGCTTGCTAAATGCCCCTTCTTCTCAAAGTGACAGTAAGAGGGTGACATTTCCATTTCATTGAATCTCAAGTCTCAAATTTGGAAATTACCACAACCCTAAGCATTTCAGTACCTCTGTAATGGCTGGTAGCCACCCCAGTCAGTTGTTAGACATTGATGAGAAGTCCTTCATTTCAGGTGGCATTGATCCCTATAGTATTATGCTTTTCCTCAATTTGCTTCATATAGACTGCAGGTTTTTAGCAGATGAGGTCAAATACACCTGGTTTGTGCTCATCTGTCCCAAACTGGTAGCAGAATAGTGGTTTTATTGTCATGCACCCAGAGTCCACTACCCAGAAGGGAAAATATCACCTTCTCCTATTCCCTGGAGCCTTGAATAATGCAATTTTGAGACCACATTTCTGCTGACAACAGCTTCTATTGTTCGTATCTGAGCTGGTGCTTCTGGTCTAGCTTTGTCACAAGAAGTGTTTTCTATTGGTTTCCAGTGTCACTTAGCTTTCTCCCTCCTGGCAAGTTTACCCTGGTTTTAACAAGTGCTTCTCTTTGAAATAATTTTCCTAACTTCATTTGATTAATGAATGCATTTATGCTGTAAATATTTATTGGGAACACACTACGCGAAGATACAGTTTTGTTGCAGGAATTTTCTGCCTTCAGTGCCCCACAGTTCTTTGTCATGCCACTTTGAAGAATGAAGGGGTAGACTGGACAAAGAGTGGTGGGCAGCAAAGCAAAGTTTATTGAGCAAGAGTATAAAGCTCCCTGGGAGGAGGGAACCCACAAGGGTTGCCCTTAGAGTTTCTAAGTTTAGGGGGTTTTATGAGCTCTTTTGAAGAACTATCTTAAACAGTCAGGGTATGCTGAGTCATGTCAATTAGGATTTTGGTCATGTCTCTCTCTTTCTATTAGCTTAATGTCTACATGCTGATGGTCTTTTTTTGATGACATCTGGGGACTTATGTCTTAACTGCCCCTTACCCATGATGGTGACAAATCGTTTGTGGTTATTTGTTTTATTTTAGGACATTTTGCAGAAGTCATTTCTGTAAAGGCTGCAAAACAGAATGCTAGTGTGGTCCTGTCTAAGCTGCCAAGCAGGATGTTAGTGCTGTTTTATTTTAGCTGTCCTGACTACCTAACTGTCCAACCAATTCCTAACAGTTTTAGATGCTGGGTACAGAGCAGTGAGCAAACTTACACAAATCCCTGCTCTCATGGGATTTACATTCTAGGTGATGAAAACGAAAAATAAAGAGATGGTTATAAATTCTGTAAAGAACTTCTCCTTTCTGAATGTTGAAGACAACATGAGAATAGGAGGGTATGTGAACCAGACGAACAGAGTGTTGAACAAATACGTCATGATGACTATTCTATGACCTGAAACATTTCTGGGTGCAACCTTCCTCCCCAGCATTTTTTCTCTTTGTTTAACCACACCCTTAAGTACAGCCTCGGGATACATCCTCCTTCATCTGCCCTGCAGATATGACTATGATACACACCTATTCTGAAGCAGTCTTCCCTTGGGTGGTCCCTCCCTAGCCTCTAGGGCTATAAAAGCAGGTCTTAAGTGAGATGAGGTTACAGAGCTCTACTTGTATTGCATCTGCCCAAGACATGCTTCTGTCCAGTAGATTCCCTTTCTTGTCAAGCTTGACTTGTCAGCCTTTTTCTTTTGTTTTATGGCTCCTCCAGTCTTTGGAGGAGCTTGTGCCTATACCTCCCTTTCATGGAATTGAGGGAGGTACCTGGGGGTGCTGGTGGGGGTTGTTACTATTTTAGGTAAGATAGACAGGGAACAACTCACTATAGACATGTGACTTAAAGGTAGTGAGGGAATAAGCCATGTAGAGATCTAGCGAAGAGTGTTGCATAAAGATGGGAATGGCATGTACATGTCTTGACATGTACAAGAAAGAGCAAGATGGTCAACATAGCCAGAGTCAATCTGGAAAGGAGAGCCATAGAAGCTGAAGTCACTGAAAGAGTGGAGCATTTGACTACAGAGAGCCTTGTAGATATATGCATTTTGGCTTTTACTCTGAATGAGATGCTATTGGTGCATGTGGGGGCAGAAGAGCAATTCATACAAATAAAGATTTCTTTTCTTTCTTCTTTGTGATGCATATTTAAAAATGAAATGTCACACTAGTGGCTACTCCACAAACTTGTCGAGCCCTGCTCTGGTTTTCTACACATATCTGCGGAGGCATGGGAATAGGACAGACCATTAAAATTTCCTTCCACATGGGTATCTCAGTGGATTAAGCATCCGGTCCTTGGTTTCGGCTCAAGTCATGACCTCGGGATCCTGGGATAGATCCCCACGTCAGGCCCCCCACACAGCAGGAAGTCTGCTTAAGATTCTCTCTCTTCCTCTCCCTCCCATACTCTCTCTACTGAATAAATAAAGTAATAAATCTTAAAAAGAAGATAAAAGGAAAGAAAGGAAAGGAAAGAAAAGAAAAAAGAATTTCCTTTCTTATATTCATAAGCAACCCCAAAAAGTGAGGTTTGGGATACAATTTTCATTATTTCAGATGAGTCACCAATTTCCAGACAAGGAAATCTAAAATGGTGGAATAATTACTGAAGAAAGATCTTACCAGTCCACATAAATGGACAGAAAAGCAGAGACATTTGAATTCTGACATGCCAGTTAATCTCCTTGGAGGGAAAGAATCTAAACCATACTCATAGGATGATAAGCCTGGGGGTTAAAAATCCACCAGATCTGTAGGTATGACAATTGTGCTTTCAACTACTTCTCAGAATATGAATATTAATGGTATATAATTAACTAAAACAAATTTAGTTGCAATTTGGCCTGACAGACTGTTGCTATTACCACACCCCCACTGAAACCCCCACACATCTGCGGGTCATCATTATGATCACCCTTTTCCAAGAACATTAAGCAATTTGTCAGAGGACAGACATCTGGAAATAAACTGATGCTAGTTTGAGCATGGTCTTTTGGTTCTATGAACCATACTGTCTCTCTCCAAAAATGATGATTCCAGCCCAATTCCTGTATTCTTTGGAAAAAAAACATCGACAATATGAACTCCAAGTTTCAAGTGAAAAACTAAATTCACTATGGTAAAGAGGACTACTTTTGAAGACACATTTATCTTATGTAGCAATATTTAATTTTAGCACATTGGCAATAAAATAAAAATAAGACATATACTTACTGTGCTTTTTAGCTTTTTACAAAGAGAGCAATGAAGTTTGAAATCTTTTAAATATGAAATTTAAATACACACAATATATATTTATTGAGTTAATTCCATCATAATCATAGTGCCCAAAGTCAGCCATCATTGAAACTTAGGCATATTTCCCTTCTGTCAAAACGTTTTGTGTCAATTTTCTTTTTGACAATGATGGAAACATCATATTTATAATTTATATGTGTATGTAATTTTACCTTGCTGTTTTACTTAACATGATATGAAAGCATTTGCCTGTTGTTTCACAAACTCATCAAAATATAATTTTAATGTAACTTTTCTAAAATATTACATGATCATGAACTTCACCATCTAAAATTCCTTACTAGCTCCCCACTGCCTTCCGTATGAAGTCTCAAATTCCTTAGTGAAGAATATTGGGCTTTTCAGAAGTTCCCTCTGACTCTCTGGGTTTTGTATTTTTCTTTAATTTCCCAAATATATGTTGGCAGCCTGACCAGCTGTTCGAGCCTGACCTTTACCTGCTAAACTTCTTCTCCTTATCATCCAAAGGGATCTGTATTCTCTTTTAAGTTCCAGTTTTTTCTAATCTTTGTTTTACAAAATCCATGCCCAGGTTAATTCAGCAGTCTGTTTCATGATCCCACTAAAAATCATTTTTTTTTTTCTTTTTCTGCTATTCAGACATTAGGGTCCTCTTAGGTTTATGGCCAACTGGTTATAGATATTCTGCATCAAAAATAGGAAAGAGCCTCTTGCTTAATCAGTTATGTAGTTATTTATCTACCCATACATGGAGGGCCGGGTATGTACATATTTACCAACAGCATCACCTAACATTTGAATACTGCTAATTAACTTATAAATATCTTCCCATGACCATCAAATCTCCACTTGTAGCATTGAGAAGATGTGTATGAAAAAGAGTTTGAAGAACTCTGTGAAGAATGATTTGCACATGAATTCTATGTATGTTGGTATATTTTCATTGCAGTAGTCTTAACACTGAAAAAATAATAAAATTTTGAACATTTACAATGAAGAAATTACTGTTTGATGTACTTAGAATAAGGTAAAGATAAATATTATTTTTTCTCCTCAAATTGCTTATGGTCTAATGGGGAAAATAGATATATGCATGTAGAACTATACTATCATTTCATTTTAATCTCTTTTAGGCTTCTAAATAAGAACAACTCAGTAAGTATAACTGTATTTCAATTTTTAGATTTTTTAAAGGTCAAAATGCCAAATACTTTTACTTATTATGGAATGTAAACAGCTTTAAATTATCAAAATAAATCTTGCTATGAGGTAGTGAAAGTAAAAGGATGGGGTAAGGCTGCTATTTATAAGAATTATTGGGACCTTTGTTGTAATCCTACCAAATTTATGGAGTTAAATATAGGTGTGAACTGAGTTTTTTTGAGGTTTGATTATCTGGGTGACAGAATATGCTAATAATGGAGCTAATTTAAGCCTCCCTTAGTTCTTAATTATAAACATGTGTGATACAATGGTTTCACAGAATAGTTTGTAAATTTAGCTTTATAAACTATCTTTCATAGTCTCTCCATTTTAAAATTACCATGTGGAAACTTCTTCAAGTTTAAGAATTAGTGTGCCTCTACAACTTAGAGTTGGATTCCAGTTGGAACATAGATCTATCCATTGACATGCCATGTCATTATAGCTTTCATGGTGGTTATGCTTCCTGGTAAAAAAGATACGGGAATAGGTTTTTTTTAACATGTCCCCAAAGTATACAAAATATCACATTAAAAATTCTTGATCAGATATGTTAACATTTTAGATATCAGAAAACATCTATCCCCAGAACTCAGTGGGAGTTCACTCCCGCTTCATTACCTATCTGTTACTTTAGTTAATCAGGGAGGCAAGAGCTCTGCAGTGGTAGGAAGGATAGAGTCTCTCGTGGTAGGAAGGATGGATGCTAGAGGGAGAGGTCGCAAGGTGATTGGCTTATTGGAGATAGGGGATCAGAGGCACATGAAAAAGTTTATACTCTGTCTCCTAGCCTTCTTTGGTGTTTCTTTCTGCTGATCGAATAAAGACTCAAATGCCTGGAGAAAATCCCAGCCCTTTTCCTCATCAAAACCAAGAGAGAAGTGGTGGTGGCAGAAAGTAATGGAAAAAACAGTGGAGAAGGAGTAGTATTAAACATGATGAAATCAGGGCACCTGGGTGGCTCAGTTGTTAAGTGTCTGTCTTCAGCTTGGGTCATGATCCCAGGGTCTTGGGATCAAGCCCCACATTAGGCTTTCTGCTCAGCGGGAAGCCTGCTTCTCCCTCTCCCACTCTCCCTGCTTGTGTTCCCTTTCTCGCTATGCTTCTCTCTGTGAAATAAATAAAATCTTTTTAAAAAAATTATGAAATCAATTTGGAAAGGTATGTTCTGAGAAATCTCACAATAAAAGCATTCCTGATACTCCCTGAAAACTAAATAGAGCTAAGTATCCCATTTGACCAGACTTTCATGCCTGCTGTTCTCTGTGAAATTTTTAGTCACATGAGCTTCTTTCCTCAAAAAGAGGACATGCAGATTCTACATTTTGAAGTTCTAAGAGTAAGGTAAGATTAATTTGCTATGCACAGACCCAACCAGATCCCTGAACAACTTTTTTTTTTTTTTTTTTTT
The DNA here is from genome assembly GCF_022355385.1 of Mustela nigripes. Taxonomy (NCBI): domain Eukaryota; kingdom Metazoa; phylum Chordata; class Mammalia; order Carnivora; family Mustelidae; genus Mustela; species Mustela nigripes. The sequence goes on along the minus strand of NC_081568.1, from coordinate 110,372,489 downwards.
TTTAACTGAAAGGAGAGGGAAAGAATCTCAAGCAGACTCCCCACTGAGCCCAGAGCCTGATGCAGGGCTTGATCTCATGAAGCATGAGATAATGACCTGAGCTGAAATCAAGAGTCAGAGGCTCACTTGACTGAGCCAGCCAGGTGCCCCTGAAATTCTTTTTTTCCATTCTTTTATCCTCACATGAGGAAGTACCTGGAAGACGTTTCACGTCTGCGGGGTCTGTCAGAAGAGCATGGTTATGAGCATGGTTTTGGAGGCACAAGACCTGCTTCCCACCAGGAATGTGAATCATCCTAAGCAAACTTTCATAAGCCTCGTCCTCCTCATCTGCACTACTTCATAAAGTCATTGTGAAAATGAAGTGTGATAACATATGGAAAGAGCCAAGGGGAGAACCTAGTATAAGATAAAAGCTTAATGTGTAGATCAATACATTGTCTTTACTAGGATCTTCCCCTTCCTTTCCCCTTTTCAGCACCTCTTCTTCCCTCTTCCTCTTTCTTCGACACCACTACTGGTCCTGCAGTCAACACAGACTTTGCTGGTGATGAGCCAGGCTGTGGGGTGAGGAAAGTCTATACATGGGTGATATACCAGGTTTCATAGCAGGGTTTGTGACAATGAATTCCATTCACGAAAACCAGAGCTGCCTTGTGTGTCCAAATAAACAGCCATTAGCAAAGGATGGGTAGGTCCCCTTGCAGCTGTGTTTTTCCATTTCAGCTTTTGATCAACTTCCACTCCAAGTGGACGATTTACCAGAGTGGTTTGTAGTTATAAATAGGAGAGAACTCTTCTAACACTTTTCCTTTTATGAAACTGACTATGGCTTGAATTTGCCTAAAAGAATGAACTGAGCTTGTCAAATAACACATTTTTGTTTTAAATATTTAATTCAAACCCATGTATAGTGGAATGCCTTATTTTCAGGAACTATAGAGCAGCTGTCCCTTTTATTTTTGTGGCTTGTAATATGTAGTTTTTTCCGTCTTGAGGTATAATGGACAAAATGAGAAGATTTTAAAAGAGTACAAAATGATTTATATATGTATACACTGTGAAAGGATTCCTGCCATTATTAACACATCCATTACTTCACATAGCTACCCTTTGTGTGTGTGTGTGTGTGTGTGTGTGTGTGTGAGAGAGAGAGAGAGAGAGAGAGAGAGAGGCAGAGAGAGATGGAGGAAGGGAGTAGAGAGAGAACATTTAAGTTCCATTATCTTATTAAATTTCACTTACACAATCCAGAATTATCAATGATAGTCCCCACATCATATATTAGATCCTCAGACTTTTTTCATTGTATAACTGAATTTTGTATCTTTTAACCAGTTTCTTCCTATTTCTACTACCTCCTAGCCCGTGGCAACCACTTCTCCCTTCCTAGTTTTTTTTAAATTCCACATATCATGATACCATACAGTATTTGCCTTCCTCTGTCTTATTTCATCTAGCGTAATGCCCTTGAGTTCCATCCATGTTGTCATGAATGACAAGATTCCCCCCCCCCCAATTTTTAAGGCCAAATAATATTCCAACGTGTGTGTGTGTGTGTGTGTGTGTGTGTGTACCACATTTCCTCATTCATTCATTTGTTGACAGACAGTTACGTTGTTTCCATACGCTGGCTATTGTGAACAGTGCTACAGTGAACCTGGGACTACAGATAACTCTTCAAGAAATTGGTTTTGTGGGATTGCTGGATCCTATGGTAGTTCTACTATCACCATCTTGAGGAATCTCTCTACTGTAGCTGCACCAATTTACATTCCCCCCAAGATGTGTGAAGGTTCTCCTTTTTCCACATCCACATCCACACCAGCACCTGTCATCTCTTATCTTTTTGATAATGGCCATCCTAAAAGTGGGGAGGTGATGTCTCACTGTGATTTTGAATTGTATTTCCCTTATGATTAGTTTATATATCCATTGCCATCTGTATGTCTTCTTTGGAAAAATGACTATTCAGGTCTTTGCCCACTCATTTTTCGGTGGGGAACTGTTTTGCTTTGTTGTTTTTGCTTCTCAGTTGTAGTTCCTTTTATATGTCTTGTATATTTTGGATGTTAATCCTGGATGTAGCTATCTCTTTTGAGATAAGAAAAGGATTTAAAATTAAATTTAAATTTTTAAATAAAAATGAAAGTTTTGAATTTGTGTTACCTGATAGCTTAAATTTGTGTTACCTGATAGCTTAAACTCAAAATGGAATGCTATTTTGATTCAAAGAATAATTGTTTGGGCTCCTGGGTGGCTCAGTTGGTTAAGCAAATGCCTTTGGCTGAGGTCATGATCCTGGAGTCCCAGGATGGAGTCCCACATCTGGCACCCTGCTCAGCGGGGGGTCTGCTTTTCCCTCTGACCTCTCCCCTCTCTCTCTCTCATTTTCTCTCTCTCTCTCTCTCTCAAATAAATACATAAAATCTTAAAACAAAACCAAAACAAAACATTCTCAGTGGAGCTTAATATTCCCCTATATGGATGTACAATAATTTACCCATTTCTGTAAATGGGGGCACTTACCCTCTTGTTAGTTGGACATTTACTTTGCTTCTAGTCTTACAATAATATAAAGTGATGTTGAAACTTCTTATACCTAAATATTTATCCTTATATGGAAAGGATGACGCCAATGATTTTTAAAGTAATTTTGATTGTATTCTTCAATTTTAATTGTGGGATTCAAAGAAAAAACATGTGTGTTCTGAAATAAAAATGGAAGGATCTGCAGAAGAAAAGATGGCTAATACTGTAGCAACCTCACCATAACTTTAATAAAAATTGGACCAGAGATTTAGCTAGGGCAGAAAGTGAAACAAAGATATAGGAAGAAATGACAGTATTACTATTTGAAAGATGGAAAAGACAAGTAGGAATCAGGCTGTCTTTAAGGTTCTAAGTCAGGATTTCAGAAGCAACGATGTTAAAGGTTTTTACAAGAAGGAAAAACAAGAAACAGTTTTCTTGTAGTTTAAAGAAATGATTAGATATTCAGATACATAGAGTTGTATGAGTGATACCAAATTCTAGTAAGAACTTCTAAGAAAATTAGTGAAAAACCATCATTATGTAAGTGACCGTTAAAATAGTGAGACAAAGAAAGATGCCTTTTAACTTCGTCCACACGGCGCCTACTATATAGAAAGGGATGCTAGGTGCTCAAGGGAATATAAGAAGGAACCCCAAGAGCAAGTGATGAGATGACAGGTCAATGTAAACAGCTCTGCCAGAGAAATGACTATACTTAAACTATACTTTAGACATGGTTATAAAGTAAAATAAACCAGAACAGAAAATCCGGTATTGTCAGTCATCCCTTGTAATAATTAAAGAAACAGAATTACCACGAGGTGGTGCTGTTCAACAAGGAATCAGATGCCACTGAGCTGGAAGAACTTTCCTGTTTCTTTTGGCATGCTGATTCTCTGAAAAGGCACACTGAAACTGTTAAATCGTAAGGAAACAAACGCGAGGCATTTAAAGGGACAAATTACTAACTGCTCCATCTACCTCATTTTCTAAGGCCATTTTATTTTTGAAACATACTACAAATAAATGAATTTGTGGTTTTCTAGAATGGGGGACGCTAGCAAAGCTTGAAGACCCTCATCAGAAGTTTGGGTCAGGGACTGTGGAGCGTCCCTGTGGGCAGGCTGAAAGGCCAGAGCCCTGGGAACTGAAGGACAGGGGCCCTTCTGTTTTCCTGGTTCGACCTGTGTCAGTTTCTCCAGAGGGCAAGGCGCCTCCATGTGTTTGGCAGAGAATGGTTTTGAGCTGAGCAGTATGGAATATTCTGTGAAACAGGCATTGGCTGATTTATAGTAATGTAAAAGCAAGTGTTTCAAAAACCATAAAGTGTGACAGTGACACGGGGGAAAAAAAGAATAGTTCTGCTCTGGTAACTCAAACTCCTTTCAGTTCCTTTGAACCATTTGAAAATAAACACTGAATAGTTATATATTAAAACGCAGACGTTTACATTTTTTCCCGTAAACCACAGTTATAAATAGGATTAATTTTATATCTTTCAGGAGACTTCTAAGACTGTGTGCTAACCTAGTGTTTAAATTCTACCTTCTTTCTCCTCGATAATTCTTACTTTTTTCCCCCCAAATCCATGTAGTCTGTAGAGTTAAACTACCTGGTCCTTTAAAAGGAGATACATTCGGAAAAGGGGATCAGATGAGGAAAGACCAACAAGAAGTTTCTCATCTCAATAAAAAAATGTTTATAACATCATTTGGGATTTTCAAAACATTTAGGAAATACCTCAAAGAAGAAAGAGACAAAGAAAAAGAAAGGCTGAGAAAACCAGTTGACAATAAAGATATCCACAGGCAAAAATAAGTCAAAATAAGAAAAATAAAAGTAGTTTAGATTTTCTGTGTATTTGAGTGAAGGATTCTATAACATGCAGTGGCTCTCTTGAATCAAAGAGGGATACTGGTATTTGGGTGTAATGGGGCAAAAGCACATAATTTCCTTGGCAGCTAGTACATCTATTTCCTCTCCGTCCTTAAACTTACAAATCTGTCCCAACTCCTGGGTATGGCCATTGCTGGTGGCATCTCAATCTTTCTTTTTCTTTCTTTCTTTTTTAAAATTTTAATTTAATTTCTTTTCAGTGTTCCAGAATTCATTGTTTATGCACCACACCGAGTGTTCCATGCAATACGTGCCCTCCATAATACCCACCACCAGGCTCATCCAACCCCCCCCCCCCCCGCTTGTTTTCCAGAGTCCACAGACTCTCATGTTTCGAACCCCCCCCCCACAAGATCTCAATCTTTCTTATCTAGACCAGATGGGAAAGTAAAGGAGCAGGAGATGAAGAACTCTCACAAGCAGGGGTTGAATCTGAAAACCTATAAGGCAGTCAAGAAAGAGGAAAAATGAAAAAGGGAGTTAGCATCAGGGGAGATTTAGGCCCTCTCTGGTCCCTGAGTTGGGACAGAAAACTGAATTTACCCAGAGAGAGAATATTTTCTTCATTTTGTCATCTTCTCAAACACCAAACCCCATCTTGAACTTTCTTTTCACTGTTAAGTGCCAGGAATGCACCAATGTTCTTTTACCATTTTCCCCCCATATTCTATAATCTGTTTTCTCAGTTTGAAACACTATATGATATCACCATATTCTTCCAGATTGTCTAGTGGAATGGATTTTTTTTTTTTTTTTCAGTCATCTTATTTGATACCTGACTTAATTCCCCATTGACATTTGGCTTCCTTTGGCTTCTGTTAGGAGACGTCCTATTGTCTCCCCACCCGATTCCCTAGATACAGTTCTCTCTTTCCTCTTCAACTCTTGTTCCTCAGATATTGACATTCCTGGCATACACTCCAGGCTTCTTTCCTCCAGTGCTATCCACTTGCATGGGGGATCTTCTTCCCCCTGCCTCATCTTCTAATTCTTGGCTGATAAATTGTGAATCCATGCTCGGTACCAGCAACTCCCAGAGCTGAAAGTCTCCTTATTTCACTGTCCAAAGAGTATCTCCATAAAATGTCTACAGGGACCTCAAACTCAGCAGGCCCCTGAACTGATGGCCAGTCTTCCCTGCTGAATCGTTCCTCTCTTGTTTTTCTCCATAAAGACAGCACTCTCTATTCCCTTGCCAGAAACCTTAGAGTCATCCCTGAGACTTCTCTGTCCTATGTCCTCCCCTTATATTCAGCAGTAAGTCATTGTTATGTGTTTTATAGATTTTAATACATTATGTCATATATATGTGGGGTATTTTTGCTTTACATGTTTAAACACAAACATTTGTATCTATTATCCATTTCTTTGTCCAGATTTTTAGGGTTTTTTTTCCCCGATTGTTCCGGTAACTCATAACCTAATTCTCTTGTTTCTTTATTCAAACTAGTGCCAGATCTAACTTTTCCAGAAGATGAATCTGGTCTAACATATTTCCATTCTTACAAACTTTTTCTGGCTTCCCAGGACCCACTGATTAAAATCCAAACTTCCTAACACAACATTCAAAAGTATTCATGATCAGCCCTAACGTATCTTTCCGGCCTCACCTCATCCCTTTTATATTTCAGTCACTCCAAAAGACTTGTCTTCACTAATACGCCTTTGCAAATTCTAATGTCTCTGTCTCAAAGGTCCCTTCCTCACTTTCCACATCATATTGTCAAGACTCAGGTTGAACATCAAATCTTCTATGACACGGATTCATATTTTTCTGCCACCTACGACACAATAAGAATTCTATAAATGTTTTACTTTTCTAAAATTATAAAATGATTTCAAACCATTCATTAAATAAAGCATTTTGCATCAACTTTTCTGAATAATTAATTTGTGTCAACTACCATGCTGGGCCATAGGAAGACAAAAGATGAATTAACTCTTCTCCTTAAAGGACTTACTGTGTCTTAGGTAACAAAGACAGAGAAATGCATCATAATGCAATGAAGCAGCCCTTTGCTTCCATGGATGACTGAGATATTATTTCCTCTCCAATGCCAAATGTGAGGGGTGGGTAACCAAAAGGGTTTCCCTTCTGCTAGACCTCAGGCATGTATCTCAGACTCAGTCAACTCCTAGTGCTCTTTACTATTTCATATCATGATCAGGGCTTACAAGATAAACTTCTCTCTCCTCTAAGGCTGCCTTACCACCATCTGATTTTCTTGGGCTTTCCTACTTTCCTATAAGGAAAAGCAAACAGGCTCACTCTTTTTCTTTCTTCCTTCCTTTCTTTCTTTCTTTCCTTCCTTCCTTCCTTCCTTCCTTCCTTCAAAGATTTTTAAAATTTGTTTGACAGAGAGAGATCACAAGTAGGCAGAGAGAGAAAGAGGGGGAAGCAGGCTCCCCATTGAGCAGAGAGCCTAAATGCGGGGCTCGATCCCAGGACCCTGAGATCATGACCCGAGCCGAAGGCAGAGGCTTAACCCACTGAGCCACCCAGGTGCCCCAAGTTACTTTTATTAGACTGTTTTTACCACTGTATGATCATGACTGGGAAACAGCATAGAAAAGAAATAATACATGGGGAATTCACCAAATTTAAGAGGATCTTTCAAAATTAACTTTATGTGTCCTGGGATATTTTCTGGTTTTCTGCTTTGAGCTTTTATTCCAGAATATAAATTTACTGTTCTCTCTCCTCTTTTCTAGCTCCTGCTCATGGGCTTGCTTATCCCATTTTCTTTGATGATCTCTTTCCCACCAAGGAGGCGATAAATGTCTATCAGAATAGCATAGAGGAATTCAGCCATCAGTGACTTGGGTGCCCCTTTAAATTAAGCGGGGCAATTCACATCCCCGCAGACCTTCAGATCTGAGGATATCTAGGTCAGTTTGACCCCTGCCTCTTACAGGAAGGTTCGTCTTTGGTCTTTACCCTATAGAAATTTATGTTAGTGGTACAATTTACACTATTTCTGCTCTAACTTCTCTTACAGCTTCCCTGGAAATGGACAGCAGCCCCTTTCATTTACTGGTATTCTACTTTACATACCTGAAAGTTTGCTAATAAGTAGTCCTGCATTTTAAGGTCAAAGAAGCACAAGACTCGCTGAACAGTAAACTCTAGAGGACAGTAATTTTTGTGTCTACTTATTTTGTTGACTTGCCATTGGTGCCCAGAATACTGACTGGCAATTGACAAGCAAACATTGTTTTGAAAAAATAAAGACTCTATGCTTTAGTGTACTAATTGTGATAGCCTCAAATTAATCAAAAAGAATAATGCATGTAATTAATTTTTTTAAGTCCCATGAATAATGATGAGTGCTAATACAACTGAGACATTATGACTTTTTTGGATATAGTTAAGAAAACTATCTGGAAATTTAGCTTTTTCAGTGCAGATGATACCATCAGAACAACTTCTTCTATGTTGTCAGTTGTAGTTATTTTGTAGCAATGATTTAACCTAATAATTTCTGTATCAAATTATACATTGTCCATATTAAATTTTGAAATACTTTTAAAAAAAAAATTATTTGACAAAGAGAGACATCACAAGCAAGCAGAGAGGCAGGCAGAGGGTGGGGGGAAGCAGGCTCCCTGCTGAGCACAGAGCCCGATGCAGGGGCTTGATCCCAGGACCTTGAGACCATGACCTGAGCCAAAGGCACAGACTTAACCCACTGAGCACCCAGGCGCCCCTTGAAATAGTTTGATAAGAAAACCTTATCTAGTGAGTTGTTGGGTAGAAGAGAATATTTTTAATTAATTGAGATGAAATTAGCACAACTGTTTTTGAGTACTTCACAGATCACAAAGACAAAACCAAAACAACATAAATCCAATGTCACCAGTTCGTTCTTGCATCTGTCTTCTAGGAAACATATTCTCAAACACTACATGCCCAAGACTCAAGTGGAATTCTTCATAAAGTATGAGGTGGGGCTCTAGAACCTGAGTTTTCATAAATACCCAGGTGAATCTGGTACAGGCTGTGGGCAGGTTATAATTTGAGTACCTTGTTCCCAGAGTCAGACTTGCCACATATATAATGTGAGAATAATATAGTCATTATATTTAGAAAGGAGTTCTGTACTTAAATTTTTGAATACTTATTCAGTTTGTTGTACTATATTATCAAATATGTTATTACATTGAAGATTCAGTTATCAATATTCAGTTAGTTAATTCTAGTTTAATATATGTTGTTATTTAGAGTGTGAGCTCTGTCTGCAAACTGGGTTGATCCAAATCTTCATTCTGTGTTTTATGACTTTCTGACTCTAATGAAGATTGCCTTGGTTTTTTTTTTTTTTTCCACTGTATGGATTTAAAACCATTTTTTGTAACTATTTTTTTTTATTATACACACAGATATGAGTATATACACCCTAAGGTTTGCACAGAATAGTTCTAATTTAGGCCTACTATCCAGTAATTCTTTCTGGTTTGACATTCATCATCTGCAAAATTTTCATGGTTTGACAATATATTATTTGGCCACCTTTAAGTGCGTAAATTCAGTTGTATGTTTTGAGAGCACAGAATTCATACCTAAATGACCAATTATATAATCAAATATTTTTCTTTCTCTCTTTACAAATAAATTTTGGAATTTTTGTAGGTATAGTGTATTGTGGACTGTAAAGTGTGCTAAACTGGACCCATGAACTCTTTTCATTTCTACAAGTATCTGAACTAAGCCAAGCTTCTCAGCAGTGACTCCACTGAGAAGTAGATGAATCTGCCAGTTATCTAATGCCAACACTTGAGCACAAGATTAGTTTTGTGAATCAATGTTCATGACATTATTTGCTGTATCAGTGGGATCTTTGGCATCTCTCACCCAGAGCCAATTCTGTCAAACATGTTTGTTTGAAAAAGTAGGCATCCCTAGCCTTTCATTCTCTCTTTTAATATCCTGGAAACAAGTTAAATATCTCCATCTCCTGTTTACCTCATCTAATTGTATCTGCTTTCTAAAATAAGCATACATTAGAATACATTATCTGAACCTAATCACAGAGCAGATACTGTGACCAAAAATTGGTAATTGGCTCTTAAATTCCTGGTGCAAAGTAGTACTACAAATCCATTCAAATGTAGAAGAGTTTGAAGAAATAGAACTACTCCCATTCTCCTAGCTTTTGGCTAAATTGCATCTCTCTCTGTTTCCTGGGAGACCAAGTTGAAGTTCCAACTGATGGTTACTCCTGGAGTGGATGTCGTAATATCTGTCAGAGAGCAAATACAGGTTTTTCTGCTTGACCCAAAAACATCATAGCATGTCATGAAACATCAAACAGCTTGACTCTGCAAAGACAGTACACAATATTCTTTTGCCCTCAGAACATGTATATACAACCTGAAATATTTCCTTTATAGAAAAAAATAATTGTAGATATTTAGCATATGCCAAGTGAAACTGATCTATAATTATAACAAGCTGTTCAGGGAACTAAGCTATGATTTTAAGAGGGGTTATGTAGATATACCCAAACACAAGCACATATAAGTGGGCCAAAACAAGTTTTGGAAACCCCGTAGTCCTCTTTTTTTGAAGGAAAACTGAATCTAGCATCTCAAATCAGTGAATGTCTATGCTTATGTTTAAGCTCTCAAAAAACTTAGGGTTTTGTAAAGCATAGGGGATATAGTAAATAATATGAAACAACTTTGTATGGTGACAGATGGTAGCTAGATTTATCGTGATGATCACTTTGTAATGTATATAAATGTTTGAATCGCCATGTTGCATACCTGAAACTAACATAATATCATATGTCAACTACAATTAAACAACAGCAGCAAAAAATTCATGATTTTATTTCTTTCCCACACCTTCTTTTGTGGTTGTCATGATGCTTTCCAGACAGTATAAGCTACTTCATGTCTAACTCAAATCTGAGAATGCACCCAAGTTACAGTTGACAGATAAAATATAGGACACCTAGTTAAATTTGAATTTCAGAATAACAAATAATTTTTAGTATATCATGAAGTATTTAGAACATATACTAAAAGTTATTCAATGCAACATAAATTTGTAGATAAACTTTTTTAAGTGTATATATGTGTATATAAACACTAGATATCATATGGGTTATACTAAAAAAAATTGTTATTTTGAAATTCAAATTTAACTTGGCATTCTGTATTTTTATTTGCTAAATCTGACAACCATAACCCAAATCTACCTGTCAATTGGATTCTTAAACTTAGAAAGGAGGTAGCTATGATTTAGCACATGCAGCCCCAATGGATAGAAAAGTATGATATCTGGCTGGTTAAAATAAGGCAGTAGGACTTGTGACTCCTTCATATAAGCAATATGGAACCCAGTGTAACAGATTTCTAATATAATGAGCAAGTGTGAGCACCCCTTTAGAATTCATCATGATGGGATCTAAGAATAATATGCTGACGATTATTAGCAGTTGGACATCAGGTAGGATGTGAGCAGAACAGATGAAAAGAAATCTACACAATCTGGTCTTTCGAGAGTCATTTGATAAGAGAGCTTTTGGTACCTGAATGAAAATTATGATCATTAAATGTACTTTTGTCACCAGTCTGAGTGAGTGGTTGAGAAGAAATAAGAGTATGAACGATAATATCAGAATTTAGAATACAATGGCAAGTTGAAAAATAATGTATATAATAAATAGGGCATAGTTGAAAATAAAGGATGTAAGCTAATTCTGTTAGAAGAATACAACAATTTCTAAATATACAGGATGTATGCAGGCAGGCAAATGTACCTAGAGAAGATCTCAGAACTAGAAATATACTGACCAGTAATGTACATTTATTTAAGGAGCAAAGGAGAGGTTTGCAAAAAAAAAAAAAAAAAAATGGTGAAACATGGATAAAGATAAATCCTATCTTAATCAGCTCTGGTTGGAGTCAGGGTAAGCCTAGATGCTGAAGACCGTAAATTAAGAAAACTTATAGAAAATTTAATAGAGAAACAACAATATAAATGAGATGGAAAACTGACCAGGAGGGGAGCACAAAGAGATGGGGTGGTCTAGATAGCAAAAGGAAAGGTTGCAATGAGATTTATTTACCAAAAAAGATTAAGAAAATAGAGATGACCATCAAATAGCTTTACTTTACTTGTTTTCTCTAAAATATCAGGGGAAAGCTCTATGATACTTGTTCCTGAGGTTATTTGCTGCTAACTTTGTAGGGAAGAGGAACTGAAATTCACATGCCTTGCTGGCTTCTACTTCCTATGAACTACTCAACAGAAAGTAATAGTTACATGATTTTTGGTGGTGGTTGGGGGCTGGCTATCACTACTCACATAGCTGTTCAGCCCTTACCTATTACACAATACATTCATTTTACTAAAGATGTACTGAATATTATGCTGGGCACTGGAAACATACAAATGAGTAAGTCACATAATCTTTGACCTTACAGAGTTTACAGCCCTTTGTTTGTGTTTGTGTGTGTGCATGTGTGCGCATACACACATTTCAGGAGTGATTAAAATTAATCTGACATTTCTGAACTGTAAATTTCACAGTGAGGATACTTAAATAAAATATAGGAATGAAAAAATGCATATTTATTAGAACTTGATATGAAGTCATTAATATTCATACAAAATATATAAGCAGAGAGAACAATATTATGTTAGATGATAGCCCAGAACCTAAAAAATTTGTTGCCCCCATTATCTTAGTAACTTACTTGCACAGAGTACTTCCAAATTCTGTGTTCTATGCATATGTGTGTATGCTGTGTGTGTGTGTGTGTGTGTGTGTGTGTGTGTAGTGGGCAGGGTTGACTGACAAAGTCAGTGCTAAAGAATGGGGAGGGAACTAGGAATGTTCATATGGAAATCTTTAGGCTTTTGGAAGACTGTCCTATTTAGGCACTCATAAATGCATTCTTAGGGATTTTTCATCTTAACTTTTTGTCTGATAATATTTGCCTCTCATTCTACTTATTGGAAATGCACTTCCTGCCTTTAGTTTGTTCTCACTGAGTCTACCATTAGGGTCATAAAATGGTATTTCATTTAAGTCTCAAAGAGAAGTCACTCCCATAAAATCCATGGAGAGAGACAAGGCCAGGCAAAGAGAGATTTCAGTTCCAAATTTCAAGTTCTAGGGAGCAAAGCCCGCACCATGAGACTGCATTAGGGGTTTCTAGTACCCTGCCTCTAGGCTCATCACTTACAGAGATACTGTGAGGTTTAGAATACACAATGCAAAGACAACTAGAACAAGGACAGAAGGATAATGAGTTTTTTTTCCTCAAGCCTGTGTGTCAAGTAGACATGTTCCTCAAGACCATGTGTCCAATAGAGCCTCTCCCCCTGGGAATTATTGCTGCATCTATCTCATGAAAGAAGAAAGAGAAATATAAACATCTTCGAGGAAAGAGGAATCCAAGAAGGGCAGCTATCCCTCTTCATGGCCCTGTAAGTGTCCCTTAGCCTTCACCCATCAATTTTAATTCCCTTCCTCTTTGGAAATGAAATAAGAGGACAGGTAGGAAAGAATATGGATGTTCCTTAATAACAAAATCAAAGGGCTTCTGAGTACTTTATAATTCTTATGCCAAATCATTAGGGCATTTATGCATTATTTTTTATAGAGAACATGCTTCATGTCAGAAATTGTTCTAGTCACTCTCATGGAGCTTATATTCCAGACCCAGCATTGTCTTATGTTCATGTCTTCAGTAATACCAGCCAGCTGAGGAATATTGAAGACCCTATAGGCTCTGATGTTATATATTTAACTTCAGTACCTATACCTACTCATCCTCACCAACACATAGGAAAGGTCCTGGCTAAATCTTTGCTGTGTCCTACTAGAAACTTTGTGTCAGTATTCAGCTCAGTTGTCTAGATTTTCAATAGTAGAATCCCAGTTATTTTTTTCTTGATGAACTCCTACTCATCATTAAAACCTTTACTGAAGTCTTTCCCCAAACCCTCTCCTCCAACAAAATGGAATCTATAAGAAAAAAAAGCCACTTGTTCCATCATGGGTTCAAGTTAACAATGAAAAACAATAAATGGAAAATGAAAGAAGAAATCTCTAGATATTAAAGATATTATAAACAACAAACAACAGTAAAGTATTATATTGCAAAATGGACATATTCCTACATAGAAGGGATATTCATTACTGTCAAAACAATTGTTGAATACAAAAGTCCTGAAGGAATGACCCTTAAGTAGAATGATTTTGTGAGTGAATGAGTGCAGAAGCCTGTTAGGTTATGCTATGGCTACTGTGTGTCTATTGTTGTGAAATAGTGGCAAAATAAGGTCAGCATAGTTCTTTCTAAATGCTGAGTAACTGCATAAAGTATTGACTTGAGGTATTGTTATGCATCGTTAACTGTAGCATATGACAATTTCCAGTCAAAGAAATGCTTAAGTCAGAATCCCAATGAAGTACTCAACAGGACAAGGGCTAATATGAAAGGTTTTAATGTATTTATGAGGATTATAAAATTAGCTTGAATATTGACCAGAATATTTCAAGGAAGAGAAATATTCTGCAAATGTCTTTTAAAATACACATCAAGTATATTGAAAATGGAATATAAAGTTTATAGTTGGCCTACAAAACCCTCAAGTGATTTATAATATGGATTGGTTGGTTGCATATTGTAACAGAATTACTACCCATATAAACGTCTTAATGCCAAATATAGATCTGAATACTTGTAATAAATATGAAACTTTTTAACTTTCTATTATAGAAAATTCGTTCTGCTTGTATATCAGAGTAGTGACACATAAGGAAGTCAATAATGCTTCACACATCTTGGCATCATCACTAGTCCCTATGTCTCCAATCTAACCCTGAAATAACTCTTAGGTCCAGGTGAGATGGGTATCGTATAATATACCAAGTGGAAAGAATTTGGCAGCCCGACCTCCTCATTTTTTCACTCAGTGACCTTGAGAAAATTACTGAACCTTTATGAACCTACATTTTCTCTCCTGTGAAGTAGGGACCATAGCACTGTTGTGGAAAAAATAAATAAGTAAAAGCACACATATACAGTGTTGAGCCCAGTACCAGTTCATAGAATGCATTAGGCAAATGTGAATTCTTTTCTTTTGCTTATTGCTCAAACTTGGATTGGAAGCAGAAGGAAGGACGGGAAAGTAGATGCATGTTACGTAACTGATGCTTGAACGTCTTCACACGGCCTGCCTGTCCTGCAGAGAAACAGTCCAAAGCAAACACCAAAGGATGAAAATGAACAGAGCTGGAAAGTAGGAAATACAGCAATTTTGGCTGGGATTACTGTTAAAAAAGAGAACATCCTCTTTTTGGCTGAACCCTCCAGGGGGACAGCCTGCATAGACCTCATCTGTGGGAAACCCGACCAAGTACTCAAGGAACTACAGTAATGAATTCAGATTTTGAATTCTAAGTACATTTTTATATAAGTTCATTAACTTCATACAAAAATTTAATAGTAAACATGGATGACTGGAAGGCATTATTGTTTTTAAATGCATCCCTTTTCTCCTGGGAAGTGTGCACAAGAGGCCATTTACAGAACAGTTTGTCACTTCGACAGTTAGGATCTGAGGTAGATTTTGACATCAGAAAAGGCAAAACTAAGCACACAGTTGTCCCTGATTTATATAACGCAATTCACTAATTGGGGCCTGTGTTCTGCTGTTAAGAAATTGAAGAGGATATTTTTTTCTCTTTAGGTAAATACTATTTCCTATAACTCTAGCAAGTGCTTGAGTGGTCACTTTATACCACGTTTTACATTTAAAAAATAAATCCTGGCAGTGCTTCAAAAAATTAAAGCAAACATCACAGATTTTATGGCAGCAATGAGAGACAGGGCAGAAGCAAGTAAAAATGATACAGTTTACTAAGTCTCAATTTTGATCAGAAAAAGAAGCAAGGCAGCAAAATGTGTCACTTTATGTAACCCAATTCAATCATTGTCAAACATCTTGAGGTACCTGTCAATTTTATAGCAAAACCTTCTCTCTCAGTCAATATTTTCTTACTTTTTCAACTTATCAAACATCTTCTGACTTTTATCACTTTATAACATTTTGAAAATTCCCTTTTCTTTTGAAAAAGATGTCACTGATAATTTGGTGGCAGAACTCACCCTCTGAAATGTATGTCCCAGTCTGTTCTTCTCCTCTGATTACCTGATGCTCTTTGCAAATACTGATTATAAATATCATGAGCTTTGGTGGCTCACCTTCAGTTTCTAATGCTTAAGGAATGGATCATTAACTCATTTAAAAAATTTCCTAAAAAAGATTGGTTCTACCCACTTGTCCTTCATTTAATTACCAGCCTGCAAAATAGAAGAAACAGAAGCCATACTAAATGACATCTTGGACCAGAAGAAAGAATAAGGTTGCCAGCAGAGCATATTTAAAAGAATGATTAATCTCTCTAAATTTGATAGTCAAAACATTTTGACACTAACTGGAAGTTTTAATGATCACTGTAATTTAGCTGATGGGTTCATTAATAAAACTCCAGCACTACTTTATAACATTTAACACTGAGATCACTACAGTTAAGGTTACAGAGAAAAGGGAGGAATTCCTTAGGACCTCTATAGCGTGATCTCAGTAACCTGGGCAGGAGAGTATGCACAATGATTTTTGGCAAACAAGGAACCATGAAACCTATCTTGTCTGCCAGTAGTCCTTGTCCTGTCCTATTGGTGAAGTGTCCCAGAGTTCTTCCAAATGATTCACCTGCCAAAAGCTCACCTATAGATGTTAGCTCCTGGCAGAGGAAGTAAAAAAACAGAAGCATTATCAAATCAACAAAATATAATAGTTTTTACAACCTCACTAAAAATATGAGGACTTCTTAATGTTGCTTCTGGCACAGTAATTTGGAATAATGTGGTCAGTGATCTGGGGAGTAAAGTTCAAAACCCCTTTTGTGAAACACAAGAGTCCTCCATGAGGCCTTGAGATTTAAGAGGTTATAGCTGAGTTCAGCTCTCACAGGAAAAAGTAAGGTAACAATACTAAATAACTTCAATTGTATCTACTAGTACTTCAGTAACTCTTCCATGATATTGGATGACCCCAACAGTATCGGGGCCATTAGAAATTCAGTCATTATTTTAACAGCTTCGGAGTATATATAGTTCAGGTAGTAGTCAAGGCCCGGTAGAGGCTTTAATATCTAATACTCTAATACTCTTAACATATAAGTGGAGAGTTATTTAGGTAGAAGTATCCATTTTGTCTGGATATGGGAGAACTGACAAAGTGGAGAGTAAAAATAATAAATATTCACGGAGTGATCTTAGTGTACTAATTACCTCATACAATATTTTGGATAAGGCCTGAAACACAAAGAGACAAACCAAAAATCTATCAATCCATATGCATTCTTCCCTCGTGCTATGGCAACAGAATTTTGGCTGGAAATAGACCAAAACAAAGACATCATGTCCTAGTCTTGTGGAAATAGACCAAAACAAAGACATCATGTCCTAGTCTTGTGGCCACAGAATTAAGCTATCAGAGTCAGGCAGAAGTGCTGTATAACATCTGGGAATAGGAAATAATGTGCATATCATCTTCCTTCTATACTTCTTTGCTCCTTCTTCTATTCTTGTTGGAATATACATATGCTGTTTTGGAGCATGAAGCTGAAGCTACATGTAACAGAGCAACAAGATGAAGGGGGACATGTTCTCGGACACTGTGAAGTGTTGTTCAGCCTGGACTTTTATGACAGAAAGGACTAGACTTTAAAATTACTTATACCACAACTAGTATGATTTCCTATCATTGGTGAGGAAATCTAATCCCAAACCTATCAAAAACAGACAGAGGTCAATTCCAAATCTGTGTGATTAATAACCTCTTATCCTGTTTGAAACATCATCAATAAATAGGCAGGTTCTATTTAAAATTTTTACTTTTAACTTCTGTAAAAAATATTTTACTCAATGCTTTCTCTCCTCTTTTCTGGTCTTCTCTCTCCATCCAAAGATTGGAAAGGAAATCTCCAGCCTTCCAAAGGCTACTTTGTTTAAACATCTGAACACCTAAACACATACACACACACCCACACGTGTGCACATGCGCGCGCACGCACACACACACACACACACACACACACACACTCTGCAGAGGCACTCTCTTATTCAATAATATTCAATAAATACTTATTCAACATCTACTATTTTTCCAGCTCTTTTGCTATATACCGAGATTATCAAGATAAATGACACTGCAAACTTATAATGCATTCTGATAGATACTTTAATGTAAGCATATCATTGGGGCAATGGTATAACAAAGAGGTGACTAACTCTGCCCAGAAGTCTTGTGGGTTTCACTTATTATTTGAACTAAATCTTAAATGTTGAGTAAAAGAAGACAGGCTCTTTTAAACAAGATGGCCCATGGGATGAAGTTGCATTATGAAAAGCTACTGACATATTTTTGAAAATGAAGTTTAGCCTGTAGAGAAGTGGCAGAAAATGATCCTAGCTGTGTGTCATAGTAAGGTCCTTAGACTACCTCTTTTAGACACTGTGAGGGACATTTAGATATGAAATGGCATGATCATTTTTGCGCTCCAGAAATATGATTACAGATTAAGTGAAGGGGGGAGTGAAATGAGAAGAAAGGCACAATTAGGTAATATTGGAGTCGTTAGCCAATGAAAGTGAGTTTGAGAAGAGGACAAGGATTCCAAGACTTGGTGAGAGACTTAGTGGTTCTTACAGGATAGGGCCAGGGAATAGAAATCTGCGAAAGAGAAATAATTTTTTTTTTTTTAAATCCTCAGCATAAAGATAAAAGTTGAAGTCATGAGGTGTGTTGACTCCCTCAGGGAGAGGGTATAAAGGGCTGAAGACAAAACCCTAGAAAATAGGCAGAGGAGAAAAAGAGCCCATGAAGGAGTTTTTAGGATAGAAGAGAAATCAAGGGAGAATAATCAGGAAAGCCAAGGAGAGAGAGGAGGTGGGACAGGCTAAAGTGATATTTTTTGATGATTTGATTAATGTCTGTCTTCTCTACCAGACTGAAGGCATCAGAATGTTCTGTTCGTCATCCTATTTTCAACTTATAACTAAAATTCAGTGACTAATGTATTTTAGTTGCTTATTAAGTGTGTGTTGAATGAATAAGTACCCAATCCAGAGATTAACTGAGGCCTAGAAGGGACTCAAAGTTAATTCCAGAGAGATCATACCAAGCACGACCCAGTGTTAAACACAATGTAAACAACCAACAAATCTACCAACCAACCAACCAAAGACTTTAGTCTAACATCCATATCCTACTTCTGGTTTATGAAAAGAGTAGATCAAGTGCAGTAGAGGCTTCCCTCTAGAGGTACTGGGGGCTTTATGTCATTTATCAGAATCTTTATTTGTTAAGTTAAGCATAGTAATTCTTAGGCTGGAAACCATGATAATCTGTTTCATCTATAGGGGCAGATTACTAATAGATTCAGACTTACCTGGCTACTTTACTAAGGGAGAATACCTTGATGAAGAAACTGGAAAGGAGCACCATACTTAATATATAAAACTCTGTTGACTGGCGCCTGGCTCAGGCGTTAAGCGTCTGCCTTCGGCTCAGGTCATGATCCCAGAGTCCTGGGATGGAGTCCTGCATCGGGCTCCTTGTTCAGCGGGAAGCCTGCTTCTCCCTCTCCCATTCCCCTTGCTTGTATTCCCTCTCTTGCTGTGTCTCTCTCTGTGGGACAGCTCAGACTTTGTATTTAAAAGATAAAAAGGACAAACAAAAATTTAAAGCATTAAAAAAAAAAACCCAACTCTGTTGAAACAACAGGAAATTGTAAATATATGAAAAATCAACAAAAAGACAAAATCAAAACATTGTATCTGAGTGGAGAATTGCATTTTAAAAAAGTAGAATTATGCCCTGGAGTCCAGACATACAGCCCCCAGCAAAAAGTACCAAGAACAGATAGAGAACTCAGGAAGGGAATATTAACAGAACCCATACAGAGACAGCACAGAAAACACAAAAAGAATTAAGATTATAAATATCAGATTTAATGTTCCTGGGATCCTTGCTGGAAAACTCATTCTAAACTAAAATATAAAAATAAAAGTTAAGCGATTTTAGGGTTATAAAGGCCTAAAAATTAAATTGCTAGGTATGGAATGCAGAATATTTTCATTTAGTTTTTAATTTCTTTTGCATGGGCGGTACTCAGATCCAGAGAGGTTTTGGAATAAACAAAGCAATGTGTTATTATTAAATAAAGTTAGAGAGATTACTATTTTGTGCAATTTTATTTCTATTCTGATTAGCTTAAACACATGGAAAGAACAAAACTATGTTCAATTTAACCTTTATAGTTAGGTTCATAAAAGTAATGAAATTTCAAAATAAAACTTTTGTAGAAAATCTTTTACTTTTAATGTTTAACAGGGATAGTATACACTACCTTTAAATCCTACCCAGTTATCAATGCTGAGGCTCTCCTTTTTCATGATTACTATCTCTCTGTGTTGAAGGCCCTCATCTCCCAATTCAGGAGGCCCATGAATGTCATTCCAGATGGGGTCTAGCAAATTCTTGGGTCAGTGGTATGACTATTTAAGCTAGACATTCCATGGGCAAAGGGTAGGTGTCTGTACCCACACCACCACGAGAGACATCTTGCTCTGCCCAGGTGACAAGTAGTCTCTATGTATTGACTTGTCTTCCATAAGACTCTCTGCTACTGGCCACTAAAAGGTGATGGACAGTCCATGAGAACACTATTTTACTTCTGTCCCCAAGGTTATTCATATGCGCTGGGTCTACCCCCCCCCCTCCCTGACTTGCTATAAGGGTATGTCCCACATTAGCTCCTCTTTCCCATTTCTCTCTGCCTTCCTCCCTCACCCAGATAAACTTATATTCTCTGGGTGTGTGTATGCATGTGAGGTGGTCTGTTTCTTCACTATTCTTTATTCTGTTCCAATGCTACAACATAAAGTCTACACCCTGCTTTCTCCAGGCATCTCTTCTACATTGACTATTTTTCACCATTTTCATTCTTATTGTAAAAAATCATACCTTTCTTTGAGGAAATGTGGGTACCTCTGACTCACTGGTCAAAAGATCTCATACACAAAAGTGGGAAAAACCAAACACAAAGATCAGTATTTAACAGGACACAATGAAAAATAATAACCTCAATGCTGCTGATATTTCATATAAGACAGGTCCTAATCTGGATTTGGGATCTAAATCAGCATATAAATTTAATGTAAGAAGTAAACATTGTATATAGTAAATATGTCTCTCTCTCTCTCTCTCTCTCTTTCCACACATACCTATCTGTTTCTATCTGCTAAAAGTCTCAGACCATTTTTTCACCATTTCAAACTCTTGAAAGGGAAATCTGGTCTAACTTCTGTTTTTAAGACACACCATAGAAGTCGTATTTACCAGCTAGTTGTGGATGAGTTACCTTGGATCAGATTCCCACCCTGCTTCACTTAAGTTGTGGAGTGACATGGTATAAAATGTGGCCACATCAGGAGGGGCTGTTGGCCTGGTAATAACCAATATCTGTGGTGTAATTCTCTTATGTTTAGCTATATCTTTATATTTTAGCTATCCCCAGACCAACCTAAGACTTGTCTCTGCCCTTCATTATCACCATAGCTTATCAACTGGCCTTCCTGTTTTCCAGTCACAGTCTGCTTCATCAACTATTACATCTCCTTGAGATTTTATCTTCCTAAACTCAATGCCTTTGTTGTCTTTCTCAGCCTAAACAATCAGCTGTGACTCACCATTGCTTATGTTCTCCTAGTACATTTTACAAGACGAAATGACATTTTACTTATACACACATACACACAATATTTTGTCTTTAAGATTGGTCAAAGATTATTTAACAAATTCTCACCCATTGTATTTTCTCAGCATCCCCTAGAGATGTTACTATCCTTATATGTATTCTCAGTGTTTTTGAAGGAGGATAACATATGCGGTATTTCCCCAACTTATTTAAATATACCTTTTTTAAATAGATTGCTAAGTCTCTATGGAATATCTTTCGGCAAAACACTGGCCAACAGCTTAAAATACAAGTTCATTATCTGCTATATTTAGATCTTCTACAATCTATATTCTCAAACTTATGTGCCATAAATGAACTTTGTGGTTAGCTACATAAAAGGACATTTCAGCCTTATTGTTTTGCATTTTTTTTTTTTTTTTTTTTTTTTTTTTTTTTTTTTTAACTCTGTCATACATTTCTGGGCCTAAGGGGCCATAAGACAAAATCACTGTAACCTTTCTGTCTCTCATTACTCTTCTTATGTTTCTCTTTCTAGATCTCCCCTTTTCTGTCTTATTTTCCCACGCCTTTTCCTGCTCTTCTTTCCATCACCATGTCCCTTTGCTTCTCTTCTCTACCTTTCTCACAAAATTGGTCACTTTTTCTGATAAACTGATGAGCAAAAATCATAATGATAAAGCCATAATCTATAAGTTTGGTATAGATAAAAAAATAATTCATCAAAATTTCCCAGAAAACTTAAAAAAAATTAGCAGTTCCAGTTAAAATATTTTTTAAAAAGAAAAAAAAATAACTGTGGTAAGAATAATGACCAAAAAACTTAAAAGACTTAGAAAAGTTCATTGAGGATTTTTTTCATGAGAAGTTTTCAATATTTTCATAATTATGATTAACATGCTTGTATTTAGAATATCTTTTAAACCAAACTATGTTCTGGGCCAGTGGAGCCATCATATGTGTAGGGTGGAAATATCAGGAGTAAGAAAAAAGACTTTCCTACTTACTCACTCTCATTCCTTTTAATTCACTAGCACATGGTTATAACCTATTCACATGGTAGAGATAGTTTCCTTCTGCTTTACACTCCTGAGTCTAAGTGTTCTTCCCCCTCCTTTCTATTGACCTATTTTCTACCCATTCCTTAAGAATCCTTTCTCGTGAAACATTCTGTGACTACCTTAGTCTACGTTAAAATTCTTAAAGAATAATTATGTCAATGGGAGATTTTTGTCTATTACATATAGTAACAGCTTGTCTTGAGAGTAGTTTGGTGTGCATGTGTGTGTGTGTGTGTGTATGTGTGTCAATGGTATTCAATTACTGTTATAGGCTATTAGATGGACAATACAACAAGATTTGACTCTACCAATGAAAAATTGAAAGTAACAGGAAAATAGAACCATTGACATAGATAATTTTTATGTGACTTTTTGAACTAAAAAATTATTGTCTAGTTGAAATAATGGTCAAAATTAATTCTGCTAAAGCAAGGAGAATACTTCAATCAACAGGCAATTCTCACACAATATTTAATAGACTAATTAGAAGAAACAAATGTCACAAAATGTTCATTACCTATTAAAGATATGATATCAAATTCTTAATTTGAATTCCAAGAAGCAAAGGAAGCATGACAACTGAGAGTTTAATTAGCTTAAGCTGATAAGCTGCATCTTAAAAATAAAGATTATATACCACCCAAATGAATCCTTTCATATAAGCTTAAAATTTATTAGTGAGGGAAGCCTTCACAGACTAATTATAAAAGTTATTGGGTTATGAATATAAAAGGAAGGAAAATAGTAAATTCATATATCTTGTCAAAGACATTTTAATTCCTCTTATGCCCCAGTCTCTGGAGCATATGAAAAGGACACAGAACGTCAGGAAAGAGGGTGTTTATTAGCGTTACCTACTTTTGTATTTCTCTAACAGAAGTTGTCACCTCGTCTTCCAAAGAACTTTCTCCCAAATTAGATAGCAGTTTAGTTCCTCCAGAAAAGACTTTCGGTTAACCATGTGTTCCTTTAGCTCTCTCTTTTATTAAGTTCTATGTTGTTTGGATATTGATGATGAAATCTTAGAGAAAGTTAGAAGGAAAAAAATACATAGTGTAATACACTATGTAAAAATACACTATGTATTTTTTTTATATTTATAGATGATTATTATTTAAATGCTGAATGTTTATCCCTAATGATTACAGATTTTCATGACTAAAACAAAAAATATATTTTTATAACTGTTATTTTCTTGAGAAAAATATGTGTTTTTAAAAGTATTACTTTTGTCTTTCAAGTTAATTTAGTTTGAATGACGTTCCAACAAAGAATCATGTTTCATGGTCCTCATTGCATTTTAAGTGTGTACCACTTTTTTAAAAATGGAAATGATCAAATTTAACTCTACTTCTTCAATCTACATTGAACATCTTATCTTGTCTGACATATTTCCATTTCTTTACAGCTTTTCTTTAATAGACCAAAGTCATCATTAATGATGAACCCCTCAGATAGTATAAGGCTCTGTAGCAAGTGCCTTAATTTTCTGTAGGCAGGGAAAGGCTGGGAAATCTATCTAGTTACAAAAAGAGTAATTTCTTATGGAAATATTACTGTGAACTTAGAGTAGAGAACCAAAAACCTTGGAGAATCATTTCTTGGGGACCAGATTATGCCCCATTCAAGTCAGAGATAATACATATCCCACAAGAGTTCAAAATCGCAATGAACTAGTGACTACTCTGTGCTCACCATTCTATATATATAATATATATATATATAATATATATATATATGTATGGTGTTTTTGTTTGTTTTTGGTTTTGTTTTGTTTTTGTTTTTTTGTATGGGAGGGTTTACTGTGGCTATTCTGTTTCTGTTTCTGCATTTTATGTTGGGTATGTATGTGTAGGAGAAGATTCATAGACCTACCCATACCCAAAGATTTAAAGGAACCATAATGGAAACCAACCAAGATGCCATATGTGGACTGAACCTCATTTAGATAATAATGACCTAGATTTATAACTGAACATGATGAGGCAAATCACTTATTTTCTGGACCTTAGTTTCTTAATCAGTAAAATGAGAGGAATTAAATCAGATTATTTCTAAGTTCTCCTCTCATTCTTTTTATGATTATATCATCTTCATTTTTCTATTACTTATATCACTTCACTATTTGGGCTGAATCAACGGTGACTACATGATCCTACTGGATACTGTATGCTTGTATTGGGTCTTTTCAGGCAAGAGATTCCCAGTCAGCAAGAAGTATTCCTCCCTTTATGCTCTAAAATCTCCACAGTGCTTATTTTAGAGCCAAGTATGCATTAGATACTTAATAAATATTAAATGATGACTGGGACCATGTTAATTTGTAGCATCCTAGGCTTATGGCACTATTGCTGCTGACATTTCTTTTGCTTATTAAAACCATTAATGTGAGTATGTGCTTTCTGCTACTATAACATGACAGGTGAAGGAACTTACAGCAGTGACCTATTTCAGGACTTCCTAAGTGACTGGAAATTGATTTCTAACTTCATAATGGAATGAAGACTAATTTACACAGAGTGAACTGTCCTTGGGAGATATATTTTTTTTAATCAGGTCATTGCCACAAAAGAGGTTGTCTTTCATGGGTTATTTGGGATATACTTTGACAAGATGATCTTTGTTTCAAAGGAATACTTTAATAAGGAGCAAAGAGACCACTGATCAGTCAAATGAAATTCTTAAGAGACCTAAAACCCAGGTTTCATACCTGAGGAAGGCTTGGTGAACTATTTGGGGTGAGCCTGTGCTATGATGTATATTTCAGAACCGGGTTTTCACCATTCACAATCCCACCCAATGAAGGCAGAAAGCTTCTAAAGTCACTTTAAATAGAAACGTCTTCTTTTTTTTTTTTAAAGATTTATTTTAGAGAGAGAGGGAGCATGAGGAGGGGGAGGGGCAGAGGGAGAGAATCCTCAAGCCCACTCCCTGCTGAGTGCAGAGCCCAACAGAGGGCACAAGTTTAGGACCCATGAGATCATGGCCTGAGCTGAAACCAGGAGCTGGATGTTTAACCAACTGAGCCACCCTTGCCCCCAGGGTGATTTATGAACTCTCCTGAGACACCTCCACATAGATTATACTTCCACATGAAAGGGCCATTTGGTCTTGAGAGACTGGGAAAGCATCAGGGCCTTGAGAGACCGCTAAAACACCCCGTTACCATCCTCCATTGCCTGTCACCATAAAAACTCACTCCTAACCCTGTCGGGTGCTCAGTCTTTGGGGAACGATCCCACTGAACCCACTGGCGTTAATAAAGCTGTGTTCTCCCATCTCTCCATGTGCCGTTTGGGTTTCCTCAGTCACCTCAGATTTTTCACAACATTCCAACTTGCAGCTTCTATGTGGACTATAGTAAATGATAAAAAGATAGAAAACTCTCAAATTCTTTATTGAAATCCTTTTAACCTCTTCAAGTGTTTTCTAATGGGCATTAGTACCTGCCTCTTGACCCTTTCACCTCTACTTATTATTTGGAGATTTGAGTGTTGAGTTTACTGATCAAAGGAAAACCAACCCTTGAGACTTCTTTCAAAAATATGCCTAGAAAAAGAAAAAAAGATCCACAGGAATATTCACAACTGAAGCAGTTTTTCCTCAGTAGGTGTCACAGAAATAGTGATTATATGGCATAAGAAAGATCAGTCTATTGTCTGGTTAATATAATCAATATAATCAGCTAAAGGGAAGAAATCTGACATTTTTTAGATATAGTTCCTGTTATTGTTGCTTGAGTGAATTGTGCAGACCTAGTCTGCAAAACTAAAGGACTTATTTGCAGTATATAAAGAAGAGTCCAAAGGATCAAAAGCCATTATAATTTCTGTCTCTCTCTTCCTTCATGCACACATAATCATATGTATATATAATTAAGGCATAAGGGGATATTGAGACCCAGAGCCAAGTTATTTCTTACAGAAAGGACTACTTTGCCAGTATTATTACTTCTATCATTATTACCTGTAATTTCGAAATTTTTAGAGGAAAAAGGACTTTTCTTGACATACTTTGATTCTTTACTTTTAGTTTTAGTGTTATCTTTTAGCAAGAATAATTGAAATTCCAAGATCATGCTTAAAGGAAAGACTTGATCTTTTGTGGTCCATTGAATTTGCAAAGCTTACAATGGGAAGGATAGTACACTTATAAAACTGAAACCTCTGCATTTTATCTGACTTAGCAGATTTCTGCTAGATTGCTGAGCCAAGGAAAGCCAGGCTAGTACATTGGTAGCAGTAGGTCAGAGAAGTGCTTCTTGCCCTCAAAAACTGCATATGGTGGTATCCTTGGTGGAATCTGTTCTAAACTCTGTGCCTGTAGGGAAGTGCCCCAGGAAGGAATAAAACTCCAGGGATGGCCCTGACCTCTGGTAGGAATCTGTGTCAGACTGATGAATGAAGTCTCTTTGAGATAATTATTCTGAGGCTTTGAGAATTCCTTCCATTTCCTTTGTAATGTTAAAGAGCTCATAAGGGCCACAGGGCCCATTTGCTTCTGCTATTTTGATCACTTCTAGTCCTGCCTCCCCTGGCTGCTGGGCACAAGTCACACCCAAGTTGTTCTGACTAGGGCTTGGATTTCCTCCTTGCCGATGGGAAAGTTAAAGAAGGGAATCAAGTCAAGCTCGGGACATTTCCATCAGAAGACTGTTTTAAGCAAGGAGATGATTTTCACTTAATACTCATAAGTAACAACAGTAAAATCATCTCTTTCCAAAGTAACATCAAAATGAATAATATATGAATTCTTGGTTGAATTTATAATAATACACTTCCACTAATGTTTCTGGCCCTTAGCCCAAGCAAGTCAAGAAATCAAGCATTTTCCACAGGGCATAGACTTGTTGTTTTCCTGTTTTTTTCTCTAAACCCTCTCATTTACCGATAATGAAATTGGTTTTGAGTGAGTCTTCTTGAGAATGCGCATGTGACATTTCTTAGCTTTTTATCTTCAAAATCTACCCACATCTATTGGCAGGGGGCAAGATACCCAGCATTGCTAGATTAGGAGTGGGAGGAGGATACACATGTGGTGTGGATGCTGTTTAAACCTAGAGAAAAAAAATCATTGTTTCATTTGTACTTATGTTTTCTCAAGTAGTCGTTATTTTTTTAAACCACCTTGGTGTTCTCCTGTCAACACACAATAAATCATGGGTTTGGGAATCACATCAACCTGGGTTAGATACTGGTTCTGTCACATTTTAAATCCTTAAAATTTTAGGTAAATTATACTGCATATCAGGTAGTCCAGAAATGTTGGCTTCTTTTCTTGATTTTTCTTGGTTTGCTTTTCACATCGCTTATTTCCCATTAGAAATACACTTCTTTCTTTTCATTTTGAAGTCCACTTTCTTATGCATGTAAGATAACATGCCTGCTATGCAGCTGCTCCAAATACAGTACATGTGAGTATTACTTTACACACACGTGCGCGCACACGCACACACACACACACACACCCCTGCACACACCATTTCCAGAGCTGTATTTCTCGATCAGTAACAATTGAATCTCTTGGAGACATTTGCAAATATGTGAAAATGTTTGGGGTTACTATGATGAGAGAGGAGCATTTCTGGCATTTAGTAAGGGGGGCCAGAGATGCTAAAATCCTGCAATATATAGGACAGTCCTGTACATTTAAGAACTTTTAATATCAACATTTAAGAACTTTGAATATCAATATTGATAAACATTGCTCTAGATGAAACTCTATTAAAAATTATTAATATATAATTTTTAAAATACCTCTTCCTATCACTAGTTTCTATCAAGGTCTCCTATAAACATGAGGGTTGATCTGGAAAGATGCTCTCTCTCTATTTCTAGCCACGAATTATTTCCCTGATTGGGGTATTTGCTTCTCTTCTTCCACCCCACCCCGCTCAGTTATTCATTATCTGTTTCCACTTAGCCTATCTGTTCTCTTGAATTTCTCTGAATTTTCCCTTTTCCTTCTATGAGACTTCTGGAAATAACTCATCAAGCAAGAACCTTTTGCTTCTAAGAAGCTAGAAGAAGGAATGAGAGAATTTGAGCCCTCGAATGTGACCATTTCCCAGAGCTGACATTGTAACTAGACCCCAAAGTGGTTTAGTGTCATTAGGAATCTGAGCATCTTTCTTCTGAATTGGATCATATATAGATAGTAAATAGATTGTATTTTCTACTTCAGTAATGTCTTTAACTGCAAACGTAAATGTTAACATTTATGCAAAGTTTTGTAAAACTTCAAACTTTAAAGTTTTCAAATTTTACATACAAACATGTATGGAAAATATGTTCTCAAAGTCTAAAATATTTAACAAAATAGGGGCATATAGTTATGAAATAAAATTTATCTTTGAATATGAATAAGCTCATAACAATGTTATAAATTATTAAAGAGTTTTTATTTTATAAAGTCAATGGTTGAAGGAAAGAAGTTCAAGTGAGCATGTAGCATATTCTAATTGATAACAAGAATCTTTGCAATTGCATATCTCAATATGGTACTTAAATTGTTCTCTGAACCTATACACTGACCAAATAAGAACTTTATGTTTCAAGAGAATTGCCAAAGGAAGAAATTATCCTCATGTTGGTCTATCTTGTCTGTCTTTGGCTATGCAGATAAATTATAACTTGAAGGGGGGCATACATCATTTATGTTAAGGCAAGTTCAAAAAGTTAGAAACACCACCCAAACATCCATATCTTTCATTTAAAAACTTCTGTGGCTCAGGGGGTGCCTGGATGTCTCAGTCAGTTAAACATCTGACTCTTGATTTTGGCTCAGGTAATGATCTCAGGGTCTTGGTATCAGCTCATGATCTCAGGGTCATGGGATCAAGCCCCGCATTGCGCTCTGTGCTCCACTCAGAGTCTGCTTGTCTCTCTCCCACCCTCTGCTTGTGCCCACTCTCTTTCTCAAAAATAAATACATAAAATCTAAAAGAAATAAAAAACACTAAAAACTTTTATGGCTCAGAAATTCAACCTTAAAAATCATAGCTTACATTGGAAAGAAAATGAAAATTGTTTTATGGATAGGCATGTTAGAATAACCTAAGAAATATCATAAATATATCACATTCTTATTTTCTTTTTGTTCCCTATGCTTTCTTGTAAGAGTAATTCAAATGAAAAGAGAATAGAAATGACAGTCATACAATAGAAAGAAAAATCTATGAAGAATGAAGAAACTCTATTAAATTTTGGAAAACTATATAGCATCTTGGGTTTTAAATTTACTGTTTCACCAAACAGCATTTCCAAAGTGGGAAAAGATGCCTTTAGTTTGGTAAAAACTAACATTGAATTTTAA
The DNA here is from genome assembly GCF_022355385.1 of Mustela nigripes. Classification (NCBI taxonomy): domain Eukaryota; kingdom Metazoa; phylum Chordata; class Mammalia; order Carnivora; family Mustelidae; genus Mustela; species Mustela nigripes. The sequence continues at coordinate 110,342,890 of NC_081568.1, read as the reverse complement.
CTTTAAAGGGAGTGCTTGTGAAAGTCCATTGGAATATAGCTGTACTTGGATAGCTAATGTTCAAAGCCAGTCATTGATTGAAGGATGGTAATGAGAATTCAGTAGTGGCAGGTCAAGAATAACAGTCCATTCAGGTATTATTAAAAGCACAGGTATTTTAAAAAGGTATTTTGATGAAAAGGGATCTTTGCACCACTTACTCTATCTGGTCAGCATGCCTTCACCAAGACTGCATTACTAAATAATACAGTGCTTAAATATTCTGTAATCCTATTTCTTTGCATAAAATTGAAATAAGGCAAACATTCAGTCCATGATGGTGAACTTATTTATAATGTTTTGTTGGCATTATGTGATGATTCAAACATTCAGTCCATGATGGTGAACTTATTTATAATGTTTTGTTAGCATTAAAAGTGATGATTCTATCATCTTCCTTACCACTGAGTCCACTGAGTCCAAGAGTAATATCATATTGCTGCCTCTTGACGTTGCTGGATGGGAAATTATTTTAAAGCCCTAGGTATAAATGGAAAGACTATGGTGCAGATAGATTGGATTGAGTACTTGATCATCCTGGGAAAAGCAAAAGTTTAGGAAATGTTACACTTGATTTTAAGGCCTCATTTAAGCTTTTTTGCAAGTCACTGAACTCTGGTAGTCCTCATTTCTGAAATGGGGATGATGCATTACTTTGTTTCCAGCTTTAAGGGATAGTTGTAAACAGCACTTAGAAATCTTCTGTGCAACATCACCACACTCGGTCTGTAATACCTTGCAAATCATTACATTGTGGCACTTGAACTTTAAAAGGGAATTTTTAAGTTGTATGTCAATTCTTTATTAATCTGTAAGATGAAGGTAAATGGCCCAGGTCTTATTAATCTTTTTGGTCAGAGCACCTATGCAAAAACACTGACACCCAGTGGGCATTCAGAAACTCATTCACTGCATAAATAAAACATTTTCAAACCATAAAGACTATTTATTAGTAGTACTCAAAGTTGAATTTTTTCATCTTCATGTAATCTTTTCTGATTGCATTGTGTTTTTCTCTTTGCCAATGTTATTACCTTGGTTCAAGATTCTTCCCTGAAATGGTTTCATATTAGTATAAATATTTATCTGTCCATGTTGAGTAGAAAAGAAAGTGATCTAATTAGATTAATATCCCTTTTTAACTGATACATTTCACTGATACTGTCAACATATCTAGAACCTCTTACAATTAATTTCTAGTATAAGAATATAAAACATATATATTAGTTAATTTTTTCTCTGGTAACATAAAGTATTTAAGTATCATGGTGTGCCTTTGGGCCATAGGGAGAAAAAAAGACAAAGAAGGGGTCAAAGAGAAAAACTAATTTTTTTTCTAGGCCTCCATGTGCTGAGTGTGTTATCTTTAGTTTTATAGAAGAGAAAACTGAGATTCAGGAAGACTAAGTAACTTGCTTAATAAGGTCACTTATCTGATTGGTAGCAGAGCTAATCATGTGTTTATAAAATCTTGCCATCTTTCCACTAAACTATTTTATAGTAGTCTAAAAATATAGTTACCTGGTGCTAGATAATTTAAACTCTGCTGAAAAATTACTATGAGTTAAGCCAAAAACACATTTTTCTATAACCATATATTTTAATAATAAGTAATAATAAAACCATGTTGCAGCCAAAACTCTTCTACTCTGCCTCTTCTTGGGTAGAGGATCTACCTTCATTCTGAAACTTATGAGACTTTAGTAGTCTTATCTGACTTAATGGATTCTGTTCTGTGGTTTTCTGACACACTTTTTATTGAAAAAAGCACCTGGTATTTGGCTGCCAAATTAAGGTGATAATTCATGCTCTTGGTTTTTTAGCCCAGGGTTTATGAGTCCAGTAATGTTCTGCGATTTAGTCAGTCAAGCTCTTGGGGACATATTTATATATAAAGTTTACAAAATATTCTGTTTATTTGATCTTTCTAACTGAATTAGAGTAGTAGTATTTAAATCAATTTCATTCAAAAGAAAAATTTAGAGCAGACCGATATGGATTCATAGATTGCCCTTTTTTTCCAAAAAATAATTACAAATATTCCTGTTATTCCTTATGAATTGTGTGATGTTTTATTTTTCCACTCAATTCTAATCCTTGATAAATTATTGAAGAGATTTCTTTGGAAAATACTAACATTTGAGAAAACAGCCTCTGAAATGAATTGTCCCAAACATATTGATTTTATTTTAATTAACATAATTTATAAACCCCAACCTGCTACTTTACTAAGGGACTCCTCAGAAACTTGATGTGCACTGTGGTTCTCTAGGAAGAAGATAAGGTGAAACATATTCTGAATTATTTATTGTTGTTACTTGCACTAATGATAGTGACACACTACATGTTCAGAATGTCAGCTTTGGGAATGTGGCTGTTACTATGTAACTTGGAGGGTAAGCTTGTGTGTACACTTATATATACACAACACAAAACAAACAACCTCTCCTGTGAAATAAACTATTATGTATTTATGACAAATGTCAAAGTAAGATTGCATGGTGGGCGGGCATAGTTATAAAAACCTACCAAGTACAGAAAATCATGTTATATCATCATCCTTTACCAAGTGTATCACTGTATATGAAATGTTGTGCTGGTCATTTTAGAAGATACAATGAGTTATAATATCTAGTCTCTGACTTTAGAGGTTTATGCTACATGGAAAGACAGAGCATATACACATTCACAAGTAAGTACAATGAAAAGTCAGTATATATGTAATAAATAGTCAAATAGTAATAAATAGAATCAGAATCAGAGAGGGGGTAGAGAAATCCTTCTGAGTTTGGGTAGTCATTAAAGCTTTATAGAGATGCAAGACACAAACTGGACTTTGAACTATATGTAGGAATTACATAGGTGGAGATGGGAATGGGATGTTCTAAGATGGGGGAGGGCACATGCTTCACGAGAAAGTGAAGGTGTGAAAATCTGTTTGGGAGATGGATGTGGCTAGAGTAGAAGATCTCTGTGCAAAAGTAGACATGAAGTGGGAAAGACAGTTGTGAAAACTGAAAACACCAATTAAGCATTTAGACCTCTTCCTATCTGGGCAATGTTTGAATGATATTTTAGGAAGATTAATCTGCAAGCTGCACACAGTATTATTTGAAATGTGTTGAGATGGGGAGGAAAAAGGGGGACAAAGACAAGTGGAGTGAGGTCAACAAGGCCACCACGTGCATGTATGCTGGTTGTGCCTTGAACATTTCTGGGGTACTACTATATAAACTTACACACCTATGTTCAGGGACTTTGCAGATAAAAGGGAAATAAGGAATAAATGGTATCAAAATGGAGGACAAAGAGAAAAGAAATGTAGGCAAAGAAAGTTTTAAATTAATGCAGCGAGGTAGGGCCCTGATTAGCAAGGTCAAATTATTTTTCAAAAAAAGTGAAAAATCTGTGCCTGTGTGAAGTTCAAAGAAAAGGAGGCAATGGCAGAGTGATTAAAGAGAGATGTACTTAAAAGAACTGGTTTCTGAAAAGGTTGAGATAGAGAGCCCAGATAGAAGATCTGGTCTTTGATAACATTTGGATACTTTTATTTTTGACCCTAGAAGGAAAGAAGCAAAGATAGCTACAGATCATTCCATCATTATTTCCTCAAAGAACTACTACAAACAGATACAGGTGGACTAACACACCTATGGAATAAGTTAGAGAAAAGTCTGATGATTCTGACACACCAAATGTCTCTATTCATGTACCTGGGAAGGTTGAGAAAGGATTTTCTTATGATCCTAGGACTAAATGGTTGTATCTGTTACAATGATGAATTTTAATATATTCTATTTTAGAACCAAAAAATAAGCCCAAGTGTGCCTTCCAGCATATATAGCCATCTAACAATATATTCAGAGGGACAAGGGAGGTGAGATAACTATTTTACTCATTAGTCAATAAATTTGTTCTTAATGTCATATTAACCTTATGTTGCTAGGTCACTTAACTCTATAATCATATAACTTTATCAATTAATTATGTATGTAATCAACCAATGAGTATTTACCAACATTTTATAATGATTAAAATATTGGGCTGGCATTTAGGGGCTACATAGACTTATAATATTTGGTCATTATCCTTAAGAAGTATACTATATAGTTGGAAAGTCTACACACACACACAGGTAGGTACAATAAAAGCCAGTGTAAAATATCCAATGGCTGGGGTGGCTGAGTGACTCATTCAGTTAAACATCTGCCTTTGGTTCAGGTCACAATCTCAGGGTCCTGGGATAGAGCTCTCTCTGCTCAGGGGGAGTCTGCTCTTCCCCTCTCTCTTCATGATCTTGCTCATGTGCTCTCTCTCATCAATCAATGAATCAAGCAATCTTTAAAAAACATACCAAATGGTTGGTAAAGCTAACGAGTATTGTGGGAATTCAGAGGTGAGACTAAGTGATTATTAAGGGACAAAGCTTTGTAGAAAAGTGTGGGTGTCCTGTACCCTGAAAACTAAATAATGTTACCTGTTATACAGAGTAATTAATTTTTTTATTTTTAAAGATTTTATTTATTTATTTCACAGAGAGAGAGAGAGATCACAAGTAGGCAGGGAGGTAGGCAGAGAGAGAGAGGGGGAAGCAGATTCCCTGCTGAGCTGAGAGTTTGACATGGAGCTCAATCCCAGGACCCTGAGACCATGACCTGAGCCAAAGGCAGAGGCTTAACCCACTGAGCCACACAGGCGCCCTTATACAGTTTAATTTAAATGTGTGTTCTTGTTTAAAACCAAAGGGATATAATAATCCCAGATATGATTACTATAATTTGTAGTGCATATTATATTTGCGAGTTCTATTTTATTTATAACTAAATTACCATTTTGGACTATTAGAGTCTTTAATAATAGACATTTACTTTTCCCCTAAAAGTAATACATGGTTATGATGGGAATCCTAGAAAATATAAAGAGGTACATATAATATTACATAATTAAGTGTAGATAAAACATGATCCCACCAGAGATAAATACTATTAGCATACTGCCATGTGTTTTCCTATGGCAGGTTTGAATATTTTAATGTGGCTCTTATCTGAGTCTGTCTTGTACTTCTTTTTTTTTTTTAAGTTTTTTTTAACATTTATTTATTTGACAGAGAAAGAGAGATCACAAGCAGGCAGGCAGAGAGAGAGAGGGGGAAGCAGGCTCCCCACTGAACAGAGAGCCTGATGCGGGGCTCCATCCCAGGACCCTGAGATCACAACCTGAGCCAAAGGCAGAGCCTTAACCCACTGAGCCACCCAGGCACCCCTGTCTTGTACTTCTTGACTCAATTCTTCCATTAGAGTGTCTGCTCCTTGAGTTCAGTAAAAGGAGATTTATCTATGTAGTTCTTTTTTGCATAAATCACAATTTTCCCCATGTGTGTAGCAAGAAGTAGGAACCACTGTTTGCTTTTTACAGTGGATCAGTAAATTCCTCCCTTTTAAATTTAAATTTTCTGTAAATAAGTTTGCCACTCACAACTTGTTTTCAAACCTAAATCTGCAGAACACTCTTACATGTATCTTATCGTAATTGCAAGAGGCCTCTTTGGTATGAATTCCCTGTTTTTATTATAAGTGATGCTTAAAGCGGAAGCCTTTTTTCTCTGTTATAGTTTATAAGATCTAAGTTCCTGTCCCACCCCAGCTCTCTAGGCTATGTATGAGATGTCCTTTTTCAGAATCTTTTAGGTTTCCGAGACACTGATTCATTCTGAAATCATTATGTGCTCTGGAGTGGGATGAAATTCTGAGAAATTTTTGGCCCCTGATTTCTATGGAAGGAAGTTCTTAACCTTGTTAAGCACAGAACAAACTGTTCTAGAACAACTGTCTGTGACTTTTGTCCTACATTATTGCTTCTCTGAAGGTTTATGTGAACTGATAGAGATTGTTTCTTTGATCATGTTGAAGAATTACAAAGAATTTGAATAGAGGTAGACTTCCCAATAAAAGAATATTTGCTCTGTTGCCAAAAGTCAACATATTTTGTTTTTTAAGTTTAGGACAAAGAAACTAAAAAATAAGTAACATACCACAGGAAACTTTGCTCAATGGCTTATACTTAGGGGAGGGAGCTTGCTAGATCTATTAATGGAGGTAGCTCATATCTCCACAAAGCTCATATCTACATATAGTTTTAAATTAACTTAAAAAATATGATTTGCAAATGACATGTCAGGTAAAGGGCTAGTATCCAAAATCTATAAAGAACTTCTCTCAAAAAAAAAAAAAAGAACTTCTCAAACTCAACACCCAAAGAACAAATAATCCAATCAAGAAATGGGCAGAGGACAGGAACAGACATTTCTGCAAAGAAGACATTCAAACGGCCAACAGACACATGAAAAAGTGCTCAACATCACTCACCAAAAGGGAAATCCAAATCAAAACTACAGTGAGATACCACCTCACACCAGTCAGAATGGCTAAAATTAACCAGTCAGGAAATGACAGGTGTTGGCAAGGATATGAAGAAAGGGAACCCTCCTACACCATAGGCCAAATGCAAGCTGGTACAGCCACTCTGGAGAATAGTATGGAGGTTCCTCAAAAGGTTGAAAATAGAACTACCCTATGACTCAGTAATTGCACTACTGGATATTTACCCTAAAGATACAAATGTAGTGATCTGAAGAGGCATGTGCACCCCAGTGTTTATAGCAGTAATGTCCACAATAGCCAAACTATGGAAAGAGCCTAGAGACCATCAACAGATGACTGGATAAAGAAGATGTGGTATAGATATACAATGGAATTTTATGCAGCCACAAAGAAGACAAATGATATCTTGCTATTTATAATGATGTGGATAGAACTACAGGGTATTATGCTAAGTGATGTAAGTCAGTCAGAGAAAGACAATTACCACATGATCTCAGTGATATGGGGAATTTGAGAAACAAGACAGAGGATCTTAGAGAAGGGAGGGGAAAATGAAACAAGATAAAACCAGAGAGGGAGACAAAATATAAGAGATTCTTCATCTCAGGAAACAAACTGAGGGTTGCTGGAGGGTAGGGGCTTGGGAGGGATGCGGTAGTTGAGTGATAGACATTGGGGAGGGTATGTGCTATGGTGGTGCTATAAATTGTGTTAAGACTGGTGAACAGACCTGTACCCCTGAAATAAATACTACATTATATGTTAATAAAAAAAAAATATATATATATATACTTTTAGACAGCATTTTTATTGAAAAGCAACATATAAAGATGGTAAGAAATTCTAACAGTTCCATAGACCTTCTTTCTAAAATAATTACCAGTTGTGTGTAATCTTCTAGGAATACTTTTTGTATATACAAACATATTGTATCTATTTTTTCCATAGGTGGAAATACAGTGCCCTACATTATTTTGCAACATACTTGTCTTTTATGTCTTCCATCTTTAAAAATTATCTTAATAGTATTTCTTGGGAATTATCTTGTATCAGCATATGTCAATGTATTTGCATTTTATTTTTTATTTTTTTAAATAGAGAGACTACAATTTATTGTCCTACAGATGAATATGCAAATTGTTTCTGGCATTTTTATATTTCAAGCAGTCTTCCAAAGAATATTCTTGTATATCCTTGTCTTTTCATGTATGTGAAATAATGCCTAGGATAATTCTGGTACATGCTACACAGAAGACTAAGAGACAAATTCTTGACTCTTTGATTTGATGCCAAAATGTAAAGTCTTGGAAGTTTATTCCAAGACTGTAGAAAACTGAGTTTAGCAAAATCATTATCACTTGAATGATCAGAAAACTTTGCTTGAAGGGAAATGGCAGGTCAGCTCCTTGGGTTGTAGGGTAAAATGCTTAGGGAAAGAAGCCTTGGATGTAGTTCAAATACTTAATAGCCTTTGGGAGCTATCCAGGGTACTGAAGAGCTCCCACAGGAAGCTGTCTGTTCCAATAGACCAGAGACCTCAGTCTTCCCTCCCTTGGATCTTGCCCTTGAGATTCTGAACACGTCTAACTCAGCAATCACCCCTTAGCTTCTTCTTTTTCTGTTTTTAACTCACCCCTTCTCCATCTGCCTCAATCCAAGTCTATTATGCCTGTTTTCCCAACCAACACCAGCCGTGACCCAGTCAGAATTTGATGTCAAGATTCCAAGATAAATAAGCTAACAATGCACCACTAATGTCACTTGAATTTGGCTGATTCCTGATAATTGTCTCAGTTTATATAACTATGCACAAATCAGTTTAAAGCTACATCAGAAGTATTTTCTATTCTTGAGTTTTGTTTTTCTTCCTAATATAATGAACATCATAGTATAACAGAATGACTTATTTATTCATGTAAGTCAAAATTGCTTGTGAATTTATTCTGAAGCAAAGAATTTTTTTTCTTCCTGCTGAAGGAATGACAATGGATAACTCCAAATCCATGTATTCTGTTCTGTTACTTAGTTTTGAGATCCAGACCCCTAAATATATTTGCTATTTGTAAGGGAATATCAGAATTCCTAGAGCATTTCAGCTGGAAAAACATAGGGAACTTATTTTTCTATAATCTTGGCTTACATATTCTTGGAAATGCTCTCTATAAAGGACTCAAACTACAGGGGATAGGACAAAGGCAATGTCTGGTATAGTTCTGTCATCTAGACTATATGAAAGGGGTGGTGGGGAAGAGAATCCTTGATTATAAGTATGAAGACACATAGTCAAAATTGGCTTAAACAAAATAAAGTTATCAGTTAATGTGCCTGAACTGTATAGTAATGCACCTTGATTCACAGGCCTCAGATACCCACAATCACCTAGGTTCTCTATTTTTAGTTTTGCTTCATCTGTGTTGACTTCCATTTCAAATATGTGGTCTCTGGATGGTATTATGGAAAGCTTCAGCCCTACATCCTCCCAGATTCAAGTTCAATGAATCCCTTTCCCTATTCTAGCAAAAGTCTAAGGCAAACTATTACTGTTCTGATTTTATTTGTTTTTAGTCACATTGTCTATCCTCAAATAATCACAGTAGATGGGACATGGAATTTATTACCTATTTATTGATGGATCTCTTCTACCCTGGATCTAGTGAGAAAGTTGATTATCCCACTTATAAAAATTCAGTGATTCTTATCAAAAGAATATTTAATGGCCAATAATAAAAACAAAGATAAAAATAAAATATATACTTCATAATGGTAAGTAGAAAATACACTAAAGGGGAAAACTAAGGAGTAGTAGTTATTTAATAATATATTGAAAACTAGTATTTATTAAAGGTTTTATTTGTATTATACTAATTGTTCCCTGGTAGGTTCTTACTAGGTAGGTAATAGTTTTATGATTTTTAATAATCGTATATAATTATAAAAATGAATAAATTATATTTTAAAAACAAGATATAAATTAGTTTTTTATGAATGAGAAAGGTATATCTCACTCCAATTATCTTTCTCATTTCTTGAATTAAAGGACTCATTTAAATGGTCGAAACCTGTTCACAGAAATTTGTAAAACTTTAGTATGGGGACTGACATTATATTTGCTAAAAAAAGATATGAACACTTTGCTTCCTCCAAAGTTATCCTATGTTTTGAAAGTGCATAGCATATAAACAGTGACCCTTTTTGACCTAGAGTACCTCTTAAACACTCTCTTCCACAAATGGCATGCATGGATATGATATAAGTAAAATTGGCTCATTATATTATCCACATAAATCCATCTACGATGGTACTTGATTTTTAAGGATCAGACCTATATAGGTTGTTTGTGTTGTTGAAAATTGTATTGCTTCCAAAGGCATCTTTTCCTTCAAATTGCCACTGGAACACAGAATTAGTCAGTCCCTGCATTTGGCTCTTTGGATGTCCAGGAAACAGTATTACTTTATACTACTTGTCTGTTGTCCATTTTCATTTATTTGTTCCTACTCTCCCATACTCATTCTGTTTTTCATACAACTGCTAACAATTCTCTTCTTCTTAACTTAGTTTTGTACCATATCCAATACTTAGGTATGATGCTTCAGCAAATTCTTATCCTGGCTTCATATCACAGTGGTAATATTTTTGAGGTTGGTGGTTGTCCACAATTTCCTTAATTTGTTTTTTCCATTTTTTATAGTATAGTAATACTTAACATGTATTTAGCATCTACACTCACCAATTTCTTATTTTATATGGCATCTTTCAAATTAAATAACTATTTTATCACCAAAAAACTCAAACATTGATTTGGGTTCCTTGAAAAAAAAATGAAAAAATAAATCCCAAAACTAGTGATTAATACATAGAATTCTCATCTCTTTTCTTTGAGTTATATTCTTAAACAATAGAATATATATAGAGGACTGCTAGTACATGCATGTACTGCCCTTTAGAAGTATATTTTCGATACATCTCATGCAAAGGAGATCCTCAGAGACTTTTAAAAAATTATAGCTTAAACATAAGTAAAAGGATAATGTGAATTTCTCAGTAATTCAAACTAAAGTAATGTTGGAAATATAAGAATGAATAAGGAATTAATAAGGCTGGAAGAGTAGAAAGGTAATAAATTTTATGGATGAGTAATCAGAGAATTAAGACAAGCTTATATGCATCTTATTGTTCTTTATTTCAAAAATGCCAATCTTTTATCCTCTTCACTACATTGCATTTTCTTATCCTATTCTTGCATATTCTTATTTTCTTTCTGATACATACATGTATCAAGATAATAGAATTTGTCCTTTGAAATCCTACATCTTTCAATGAGGAGATCAAATTTAGTGGGTTTTGAATATTGACACTAGGCAGATAGCCAATCCAATTGAATGGAATATATCTATATATGGCCACCACTGGAAACCACATAACAATCTCATCCACAGCCACTTAAATTATTTATATTACTGGGACAGGATAACATTTATTAACATCCTCCCTTATCTGAATCATCATAGGGAATCCTGTATTTTGTGATGAATCTTCAGAGAGGAGGAATGGGCTAGGGAGGCAGCAGAAAAGACTGGTTATTCACCTGGGCCCTGGTACCAGACTTCCTGACATAGGGTCTGGATCTGCTATGGACTAGATGTGGGAACTTGGACAGTTTACTCAACTTCTCCATATCTTTAACTAGGGATTATAATGGAATTTATCCTATAGTGTTGTTTTAAGAACTAAATGGGTTAATAGAGTCAAGTTAATAGAAAAGAGACTACAGCATACTAAATATTAAATAAGGATAAGTAATGATTATAAGTAAGGAGAAGAATAAAGACTTAGCAAGTAAGTTAACATAATGTACAAAAAAAAAAGAGAGAGAAAGAAAAAGAGGCAGAGGGAGTGGGAACTGGAAAGGACAGGATAAGGAAGGGGAGCATTTGGTGAAACATTTTGGGGAATGATCAAATGTGAAGAAGGTGGGGTTCTGCAGAGCAAGAAAGGAGATAAAAGAAAAAAGAGGTAGAAAGTGTTGCCAGGATTGATCATGAATTGCATTTTCTTTAATATTCTCTGAGAGCCATGAATAAAGAATGGGACTGCTTTTTAGATTTATTGCAGGGAAGGGAGAGGATTTGTGTAAATTGGATACTATTTTAGAACTTAGCCATATAAATCCTCTCTTTTACAGGTTTTATTTATATGTTCCTTGGTTCTCTGTCTTTTCTGTCCAGTCCCTTTAGTTATGGAGTGTAAGCTATAGCCCTAGGAAAATATGAGTGAGAACAGTAATTCAGAGCTTATACTCCTAGGTTCATGGTAGAGAGACAGCATGAAAACAAAGAGCCTCTTAGTCCCCTCATGAGTTCATAGTCGAGCCAAGGAAACTGACAGGCACACTTTACCGTGATAATTTTCATTAGACGAATTCAAGTTTATCTGAATCTGAAGATGCCTCCAGCTGCTTTTTCTTTTATTGTTAAACTTTTCTTCACCCATTTATTCTTTAAAAACATTTTATTTATTTATTTATTTATTTATTTATTTATTTATTTATTATTTTTTAATTTATTTATTTATCTGTCAGAGGCAGAGAGAGAGAGAGAGAGAGAGTGAGCACACAAGCAGGCAGAGTGTCAGGTAGACATGGAGAGAAAAGCAGGCTCCCTGCCAAGCAAGGAGCCTGATGAAGAACTCGATCCCAGTACTCTGGGATCATGACCTGAGCCAAAGGCAGCGCTTAACTGACTGAGCCACCCAGGCATTCCTCCAGCTGCTTTTTCAATTGTTTATGTGTAATACTCAATACCATAGTACAGAAAACCAGTTTGAGAAAGCAGTGTAACTCTGATTCAATGCTTATAAGGAAGTGGGTTTTAATGGCTTTTCGGAAAGTAAAATAATATATACATTAAAATTAAAAATCCAGATAAACTTTGTTCCATTGATTTAATATCTTGACATAGTTCTAGAAAAATAAAAGCATAATATGTAAGAATATGAATATACATACACACAAATAATTTAGAAGTATGTGTGGATGAAGTGAGAAAAGTTAACAGGCACATGTATGATCCCAGTGGGTGTATGAGGGTGGAGAGATAAACTGAAACTTGTATCAAAATATAAGAATATGAGCAGAATAATATTAAAACAAAATATGGAAAATAAAATACAACCTATAAGTTTACTGTTAATTCATTAAAAATGAATATGCAGGGATTACTGTCTAAGTGTCCGGCTTCTGATTTTGACTCAGGTCATAATCTCAGGGTTGTGAAGTGGAGCCCCACCTCAGTCTCTGTGCTGAGTGTGGAGTCTGCTTGACATTCTCTCCCCTTCTCGCTTTGCCCATTCCCCCTGCTCACCCTCACGGGCACATGCACACTCTTTCTCTCTCTCCTTCAAATAAATAAAAATCTTTTAAAAAAGTGACTATGCATTTGAATAAATGATCAAGAAAATGAAAAGGAAACCTTTGGAATTGGGGGGAAACTGTAAAGTACATGTCTGTTAAGATGTTAATATCCAGGGGGGGTAGGTAGTTGGGTGAACCTCATGGTGGGGATTAAGGAGGGCATGTATTGCATGGAGCACTGGGTGTGATGCATAAACAGTGAATCTTGGAACACTGGAAAAATAAAATAAAGTTTAAAGAAAAGAATTATCTGCAATAGCCAAATTATGGAAACAGACTGAGTGTTCATCAACTGATGAATGGATAAGGAAGAAGTGGTATATCTATATCTATATCTATATCTAGAATCTATATCTGTATCTATATATACACTATACACACACACAATCCAAGGTCACTCAGCCATCAAAAAGAATTAAAATTGCCATTTTCAATGACATGATAGAACTAGAGTATTATACTAAGTGAAAGATGTTCATCAGAATATCCGTCAGAAAGATGAACACCATATGATTTCATTCACGTGTAGAATTTAAAAAACAGAACAAACAAGCAGAGAGAAAAAGGCAAACCAAGAAAGAGACTCTTAACTATACAGAACATACTGATGGGTACGAGAGGGGAGGTGAATGAGGGGATGGGTTAAATGAGTGATGGGGATGAAGGATACAGTTGTTGTAAGGGGCACAGGATGATGTATGGAATTGCTGAGTCACTATACCGTACATGATACTAATATTACACTGTATGTTAACTAACTGGAATTTAGATAAAAACTTAGAAAAATGTATTAAAAAAACTTACAGAGTGCTATATCAGATATATACAGAGATATAGCAGTTATATTTCAATAAAACTGGAAAAAGTGACAATAGAAATCAACTTTCAAAATTTAGAGATGTACATTAACATAAGGTGAAAGTTAATGAAGAATAATACAGATAACACAAGCTATAAAACGGAGGTGTTGTTTATAATTATGGAGGGATGTTGCAAGTTGGGACTCTCCTGAGCAAAGAACAGAGAGTTATCCTACTTATAATTCATGAACACTGAACACTGCATGAACACTGAAACCCCAAATGGTTGTCATGATTTTTAGCTTCCTCAGTCTTTCAGATGATTAAAAAATGTGAAAATTCCTAAAGAGCTTGGAAATATCTAGTTGAGCTACCTAAATTTATAGAAGAAAAATTTGAAGGTCACATAAGAAAAATGACTTGTGTTAGGTCACACAATTCTTGGCACTAAAGTCATTTAAAGAACCCAGGATTTTGATACCCAGTGTAATATTCTACTATGACAATTCCATAAATAATACAAATACCATAAAAGTACTAGTATGTTTATTGCCTGCGTGGCTCAGTCGGTTGAGTGGCTCTTGATTTCAGCTCTGGTCATGATCCCGGCATTGTGGGATTGAGCCCCTCATGGGGCTCTGTGCTCAGCGCAGAGTCTGCTAAGATTCTCTCTCTCTCTTCCTCTGCCCCTCCCTCCTCAAATAAATAAAGAAAATCTTTTTAAAAAAAGTATTAGCATGTTCTTATCCAAAGTCAAGATTTCTTGCTTTGGGGTTGATGGTGTTTCCATATCAGGTATCAAAAATGTAATGATTTCATTAGTAAGTTATTAAGATCAACCTAGAACAGAGTTTGTATATCTGAGCATAGGACACCTGATTTTTTTTAAATCATAAGTCACCCATCCTTTTATGAGGTTTACATTACACCATTTGTGCATGAAGATTAACTTCTCGTTCAACAGTCCAAACTAAATAGTGCCACTAACAGATTCACATGGTTCCCAGAGAGACAGATAATACGCTTATAGTCCAAAAGTATCACAAGAATATACAAGCCAGATTTCATGGAGACCTGCAACTCTGCTGAAGACAATGTAACTCACTTAGGATTGGCCCAGAAGTTTTCAATGAGAAGGTTGAGGCTTGAGGTGCCCAGAATGTAAATGATTCACTCAGGGTTCTAAAGGGTCCGAGTAAGCAATCAAAAATTTTGGTGGTCAGGAGGGCAGCAGTTTGAAGTGGGTTAATCAGTGCAGACCTTTTGAGAAAGTGATACTGTGGCAGGATGGGATAAAGCACACACATGAAGGAGAGGATAGTGGATGCAGGGAATCCCCTATGTCCTGTTATTTGATTCTGGGGGTGAGGGTGTGTGTTTCAGACCCAAACTGGCTGGATCAGAACTCTGAACCCACCACTTCGAAAAAGTGACTTAATCTTTGATGCCTGGTTGTCCTAATCCCTGAAGTGGGGGAAATGAATTGGCCTTACAAGTTGTTGTATAAATGAGATAACTACTTATGAGTAGCCTGCTTGGAACAGGACCTAACGTGCAGTCTGCAGAGATTGGATATTAGCCGCACTGCCTGTAGGGACAGCCTCAGGACTAGCAATGTGCCAGGGACCGGCACTGCAAAGGCTGGCATTGGGCTGCTCTCTCAACCTAATGGCCTTCAATGCCATAACACCTTCCTCATTATTTTGCAGCAGGAACACACTGCAGCAAAAAGATCAAAGCCTGTTTTCCCTTCCTTCTAAACTTCTGATGGGTTCCTAAAGTGAGAGAGACAAAAGTCTTTCCTCTGTATTTGCCAACCGTTACCCAAAAGAGAAGAGTATTTGTTTATACCAAGGATATTCTTGCAATGTGACTTTTCTCAGAGTTGCCAAACTCCTTGGTGCTTGAATCCAGACATCTCGGTATTTGTACAGCATCTAGAAGAATTCCTTGCTCAAAGTTGCAGATTAATATATATAAATATGCCACATATAAATATATAAATGTTTGACCATGGAATCCTTGAAAGATTACAAAGATAGGAAGAAGGCTGGAATCGAAAGAATAAACCTGCATAGGGAATAAAGCTTGCAAAGCCTGATTTGGTTAATTTAAAAAATACAGTGAGACAAATGGAAATTATCAGCAAGAGGATGTGGAACCATCTGGAAAAAAGAAACTGAGAGACATTAGCCTAAAACAAGAAGGATGCCTGCGGTGAGAAGGGAATGAAGCAGAGTATATACAGAGAAAAAGAATAGAAAGTGGCAAGAAAGATAGGAAGATGGAAAACAGGTATGAGAAGCAGTCATAGCGTTTTATAGGAAGATAAAAACTCTGGATTGAAACAACTGGGTTTTTGGCAACCAGAAAAAAAAATAGTGGGCGTGACAAGCAGGAAGCTGCACTGAATGTCTGTTCACAGACTATTTGTGACTCACTGATGCAGCTATTTCACAAGAGATTTTCAAAACTATTTGAGAGAAAATTGAGGATATTGTACACACAGGACTTTTTTTAATGGTTTCTCGTGATTATTTACTTTTTTGTTATAACATATAAAACTATTCTAAACTATGGCAATGATCTTCCTTCAAAATTTTTGTAAATTGTTTTATTCTAAAAAGAAGCACATCAGATTGGAAATGTGTGGAAGGGATGCTTCTCAGCATTCAGTTTTATATCCCTGAAGCTAATTCCGCTTCCGTGCCAAGTAGATGTTGGAAATTTTCCGTTGACTATTACACAAATTTCAAAAAGCCAAGCCATTGAGTCAGAGGATAGTTTATGGCCCATTAACAATACATTTGCTTCTCAGAACTGTAAACACGGCCTTATGGATCTTAATGTAATTGTTTAGGACGAGTGTGTTGGCAAGAACTGTTGGAGTCTGTTGACACAGTCTGGAAAGCAATGTGTTTTAAGCAAATCTGCAAAATGTTACCAACTCATTAAGCTAAGAGCTTTATGCCTCAGTGTTCTCAAGCAATTTTGTAAGATACATCCGAACAAGGCTGTATATCCATTTCTGGTTCTGCCATGATGGATGTGTATATAAAAGGGGCTGACTATATTTCTCATTGCATTATGCTGATGGTGTTTCGTCATTATTGTTGCCTTTTTTCCCCCTTAAACATTATTCTTTCATTCTGTTTTATAACTAAAAGAATGCAGAGAAGCATTTACATACATTCTATGGGATAAGTTTTGCTGTATTGAAATATGCCAGAGGGAGTACAAAGGTGTTTCCAAAATTATATTCCATAGATGCAGTATTAATGCAAATAAATTCCTACACTCCTGTATGTTCCTTTAAAATTGAGTTTTCTGTAGATACTTGAAACTAGAAGGGACTTTAGACATCAGACAGTCCAACCTTGTCCTCACTGAAGCAACATTTTCAAGAGCATCTCTGTTGGAGACACTAAAATTCAGCACATTTCAAACTATTGGGACTTCATCAAGATAAAAAAGCTTCTGCACAGCAAAGGAAACAGTCCACAAAACCAAAAGATAGCTGACAGAATGGGAGAAGATATTTGCAAATGACGTATCAGATAAAGGGCTAGTATCCTAAATCTATAAGAACTTATTAAACTCAACACCCAAAGAACAAATAATCCAATCAAGAAATGGGCAGAGGACATGAACAGACATTTCTGCAAAGAATTCATTCATGTGGCCAACAGACACATGAAAAAGTGCTCAACATCACTCAGCATCAGGGAAATCCAAATCAAAACCACAGTGAGATACCACTTCACACCAGTCAGAATGGCTAAAATTAACCAGTCAGGAAATGACAGGTGTTGGCAAGGATACGAAGAAACGGGAATCCTCCTACACAGTTGGTAGGAATGCAAGCTGGTACAGCCACTCTGGAAAACAGTATGGAGATTCCTCAAAAGGTTGAAAATAGAGCTACCCTATGACCAGCAATTGCACTACTGGGTATTTACCTTAAAGATACAAATACAGTGATCCGAAGGGACATGTGCACCCCAGTGTTTATAGCAGTAATGTCCACAATAGCCAAACTATGGAAAGAGCCTAGATGTCCATCAACAGATGACTGGATAAAGAAAATATGATATAGATATACAATGGAATATTATGCAGCCACAAAGAAGACAAATGAAATCTTGCTATTTGTAATGACGTGAATAGAACTAGAGGGTATTATGCTAAGCGACGTAAGTCAGTCAGAGAAGGACAATTACCACATGATCTCAGTGATATGACGAATTTGAGAAACAAGACAGAGGATCCTAGAGAAGGGAGGGAAAAATGAAACAAGATAAAACCAGAGAGGGAGACAAAATATAAGAGATTCTTCATCTCAGGAAACAAAGTGAGGGTTGCTGGAGGGCAGAGGGGTGGGAGGGATGGGGTATCTGGGTGATGGACATTGGGGAGGGTACGTGCTAAATGGTGAGTGTTGTGAATTGTGTAAGACTGATGAATCACAGACCTGTACCCCTGAAACAAATAATATATTATATGTTAATTTTTAAAAATGCAGACACTTCAAATAAGGCAGTCTTGATTCAGTTAAAGTGTTTCCAAGAGCAAATGGAAGAAACATAGCTCAAACAAGGAGAATTGGTTCCTAAAACTGAAAATTTCATCACTGTTTCTCATTTGCAAGCATGGGTAGTGTGAAGGTCTCAAAGTATATTGCCATCTCTCTTCACCTCTTAATCCTGCTTTTTTTCCCACATGAATTTCCTTTCTCTTTGAGGTACCACTCAGGGGTCCAGTATTACATCTTAATATCTCCATGGTCAGCACAAAGGGAAATTCTGTTTCTAACAGCTCAAGTCAAAGTTCTGTATTTGAGTGTAACAGAATGACCTGCACTAGAAACTCACCTCTAAACCAAACACTGGACCAGGGGAAGAATGGTCAATTCAGGTCATGTACTCACATACAGGGTGATTTGTTAATGTATCTGATCTGCCCTAGATTATTTTCAATTGTTTTCTTTCTTCATTCTTACATACGCAGAGAGGCAATTCTTTCTTTTACCTCAATAGTCAATTCCTTCCTTTCTACTGATACTGATACTGCCTGAATTCAAATTGTCATTGAGGCTTTCCCTGGGACTATAGTTAGAGATATCTCTTTGTCTCTAGTCTTCTCCCCTCTCAACTGTTTATATTTTTGCCAGAGTGATTTACTTTAGATTTACATTTCTCTACTGCCCCACACCAATCCACACACCATCCCCTTTAAGATCTATTCTTCTTTTTCTTTCTCAAATTCTACCTTAAGTTGAGATAGGTATTTCTCTCTTCTACTATCCCATAATTTTCTCTAACTTCATTTATGTTGGGTCTTAGATTCTAGTGTTCTCCAGTAGATTATGAGTAGTTAGAAGGCACAAACCATATCTTACTCATTTTTATAGCTACTAAAATACTGAGCCTGAAGTCTTACCCAAAGTCTTTCAGTAAATGCATGCCAAATTTAGTGAAATGCCAAACAGTCCAATTTAACAATAAGTGTTTTAAGAATGCAATCTAGGCTTGGGGCGCCTGGGTGGCTCAGTGGGTTAAAGTCACTGCCTTCAGCTCTGGTCATGATCCCAGGGTCCTGGGATCAAGCCCTGCATCGGGCTCTCTGCTCAGCAGGGAGCCTGCTTCCTCCGCTCTCTCTGCCTGCCTCTCTGCCTACTTGTGATCTCTGTCAAATAAATAAATAAAATCTTAAAAAAAAAAAAAAAGAATGCAATCTGGGCCAAAGTTCTCAAGAAAAGGCACACACATTGGTATGTAAGATTTTACAGCCTTTTTAAAAAGTGAGAGCCAAAGATAGGTTTCAGTGTCTGGCCAACATGAGGAAGTATTTTTCCATGGATCTCTTATATTTTTATAAATCTTGCAAGTGCAATACTGACAGCTTTATTCTTATCTACATTTTCAAAGATGTTTTTATTGAAAAGGTAGAGTCATTGAAAGCAGAGCTAGTATGCTCCTCTACAGCCAAACAAGTGCTTGTGATTCATTATAAAAGGTTCAGGTTTCCTTGGGGTTTCGGTCCTATACACAACCCATTGCATGTGCATGTGGCCCTGAGTTGGTCCTCTTCACAGCATGCTGTGGGCACTGGGATTCAGGAAGCTCATACATGGAAATGGTGATTCTGTGGCTACTGCTGCTGTGGAGAATGACAAAGCCTTTGCCTCAAACTCAGCTTTCTCATATCTTCTGTCGGCATTCACGAATCTCTGGCAGGCTAACTTGTTTATTTGTGAGTATGCAAAATCTCAGGACCTTCACTGTCCTGACCAGTTTGTGCCATAACCATGCTCTAGAAATTCTTATTTACATAGGACACCTTGATTGTGGCAGTGGTATACCAATGATATACCACCAATGGCATGCCACTGCCAGAATGCTAGTTGTGGTCTTGTATGACCTCAATGGATAGTTTAAATATCTAGGATTAGGCCAAAAATTTGCTAATAAAATTTCTAAAGGATGGCAAGAACAAGCAGCAAATGCGAATATTATAGCTACAGTTACTTGATAGACCTACTGTCCTCTTGTTTTCGCTTCCATTTTTTCAGGAACATGGAATCAGTAAAGTGAAATCCATCTACATCAAATTAAAATACATATTATCTGGAGCACCTGGTGGCTTAGTTAAGTGTCTGTCTTCTGCTCAGGTCACAATTTTAGGGTCCTGGGATTGACCCCAAGTAAGGCTCTCCACTCAACAGAAGTCTGCTTTTCCCTCTGCCCCTCTCCCATTCATGCCCCCCCCAATGAATAAACAAAATATTTTTAAAAAAATACATGATCTGTAGCTATATATGTATTCAAAATAGATGTATAAAGCTTGGAGATAAAAGGATAAACTAAATCTTATGTCCTGGAAAAACTTTATTAAATTTTAAAGAAAGTATTTTGCATGAGGGAGGGTGTATATTTACTAAACTTAGGTCAGAGAGAAAACAGTCTTTTTCTTTTTATATATGTTCTTGGAATTGTAAAAATTGCCTCATGGCATAAAATATATTGACTTTGGCAGCTTGCATACACCTAGCCTTGCCAATACAGTTATTTGGAATTAAACTGACTTTCTCTGAAATGTTTAATTAGAATCCTTAAATTGCTCAGCAGACTCATAGCCCAATTGATTGCCTGTCTCCCAAAGGGCACCTCTTGACCACAAACCTCCAAAGTGCTAATTGCTTTACTGCCCAAAGCTCTAAGGACCAAAAGGTTGTGAATTGACTAGATGCCTGACTCAGTTATTCATTTACAATATATTTACATCACACATTATTCCACAACAATCACAGAGGCCCTGGTGTTCAGTTCAGAATGTCTGCCTTAATTAGCCCCAATATTTATTTTAATGTGAAACGACTTGCCCCTTTGCAAAGACCTTGAAATCTGGAAAGCAAGGGTGATGGTGGTCAATAGTGATATATGTTGAGCATAAGCCCTAGAAGCAATGCTGATAAATAAAGTTTTTGAATAAAATTTCAGAGATGTTTGCATTTCTTTCACTTCTAGATTTCCTTCTGTCCTTCTAGATATTGTGGACAGGGCAGGAGTGCAATCCATAAACATTTTTAAACATTGACCAAGCTATCCTGAGTCTTAAAACAAGAAGTTGATTTTTGGGTCATTGAAAAGTTATTTTAAATGTATTTGTTTATTGAAAGTGGATAGAATGAAGGGTATATAACCACTATGACAATTACTAATTAAAAGAAGTATCTCACAGAAGAAAAAAAAATGCAGGAGAAGTAGGCTGGCAGTGGATTTTTCAATTATCTCAATCACAAGTAATTTTTTCTTCTCCTCTTAAAGAAAAAGATTGGTCAAACCCGTCTTTACCTTTATCCTGCCATCTACTAATGCCGAAAGAAGCAAAAGACAATGTAATGATTTATGAGATAAAGACATATACTTGAGACAGGTTCATATGACTGGTTTATCATGTCTTTAAGTACATTTTCTCTGTATAGTTTACATTAATCTATTAATTCACTGGTTAATCACAATCAACAGAAAGTTGCTTCATTCATTTTTCAATGTTGAGCATAAGATAAAATTACCAAACAAGCTCCAAACACCGAACATATCAGAGGCTAGCAGGTGTCAATCCTGAACTTAATATTTACTACTTATTTTATGTGCTCTCTGATACAACCAAATAGAACCACTTACTCTGTAGGTCCCCTCGTACATTTGTTCACTTCCACATCTTTACTATTGCTGGTCTGTTGTTCTGGAAAACATTTTTTTTTTTAATTCCTAAATTTCCACAGCCAAAGTTTTAACTATGTTTTAAGTCCCCTTTAAATGTCTTTTCCTGGGGCACCTGGTGGCTCAGTCAGTTAAACATGTCCTCAGCTCAGGTCATGATCCCAGGTTCCTGAGATGGAGCCCCTCTTCGGGCTCCCTGCTCATCGGGGAGCCTGCTTCTCCCTCTCCGGCTCCCCCTGCTTGTGCTCTTTCTCTCTATCAAATAAATAAATAAAATCTTCTTAAAGAATAAAATAAATGGCTTTTCCTTGTCCACCATTGTTCTGTCTTGGTGGAGGGAAATAATTTAAGGAAGAGTAGAAAAATGCTATTCCTGTTGTGCAAAGGTTCTTAAGAGCAGAAGTAGAGCAGTTATGAGGCTCTTGGAATAATCTAAGGAAGAGACAACGATAACTTGGAACAGAGTAAAATCAATGGAAAAGGATAAAAATGGGCAGACTGTATATAAATATGTGTGTGTGTGTGTACATATATACATTTTGGAAGTAGAATTAATTGTTCTTCCTCATGAATCAGATACAGAAAATTAAGTTTGAAATGTGTATTAGAGACCCAAACTGATGGGACAGAAAGGAACTAGACACAATTCTGGATCTCAGAGGAGAATCAAGGCTGAAATTATGAATACAGTCATTAAAAGTATATTAAAAGTACCTTTAAAAGCCATGAGAATAGAGGCAATCACCTAGGAAGATATGTAGAGAGAAGAGGACTCTGAAATTGCCAGAAAGGCAAAAAGAAAGAAGGGTTTGGTTTTGCAGAAGGAAGGACTATTAACTAGTGCCTTAGATGCTAAGAAAATGTGGGGAAATATTCACTGATTTTGGCAACGTGGAAATCATCTGGAACTTTGACAAGGGCTTTGATCATGAAATGTTTGAAGTATAAGCAAGACTGTTACCAGTAGAATTATGAACTGAAGTTCAGGAAATAGAGCAAACAATTAAGAAGTATAACAACAGACAAAATCTGAAAAATCGGGCAGAACTTATTAGATAATGCAGTGTTGAGGCAGGTTTCCCTTTTTGAATATGGAAGAATATGTCCCATTAATAGGTCTGATCCAGTGGAGAAGAGAAGACTGAAGACACAAGAGGAAGAAGTGGAAGATTTTTTTAGAAAGACTCTAGGGATTTGATCCAAGGGATAAGGAAGAGAGACCCTGGCCTTTGGTCACAGAAATGGCAGTCCTTCATTCTATTATGAAGAAAAGAAGATAGATGCAGGGGTTAGGTAGCGTATGGATTGCGTTGTGGGGTTGTGAGAGCTGGTCATCAGACAGATTCCATTTCGTCCACGAAGGGCTGGTTAATGCCTTCCAGCATGGCAACTGCAGAACGTAGGCCTGACTACGGGAGGAGGAAGGAGAATTTTTAAGCGTTGCCTCTGAAAGAGGGAAAGTGAGTGTATAGCAGAAGCAGATAAAATTTCATGGGGCACTATCGTGTGCCCAATTGAGATCTGAAATGGAAACTTTTCAATTTGATTCTGCAATTTTCTTCATTCACATTCAACTGCATCTGGAAAGACACAGAAGAAATCAGATTGCTTTTTACTTTCTATTATAGTTAAATATTTACATGTCTTGGTTTTCCTCTATATAATAAAGTAATAAAAAGACAATATGGAAAACAATATTAGAAGATACAAGATTCCCAGCTGTATTCCCCACAGCACGGAGCACACTGCAATCTTTTAATAAGTTTATCAATATGTTTTAGAATGAATGAACATTTTCCTTGCTGTCTTTGTAAACCGGGTAAAGGTTTTTTTCTTGGTTTTTGTTTTTTCTCAGAAAAGTTAAATACTATTATTATTCACTGCTAAGGAAATTAATATAAAATAGGAATGTCAGACTTTTTAAAATCAGATTTAAAATAAAATACAATGTTTTTGGGGGGAGGTGGTTTTCATTCCTATATTCTTCATTCTCAAGAAACTTAAAGAATACGTCATATTGAATTTTCCAAAATCATATCCCAAGGTAGAGAAGGACAAGGGCGGCTGAGAGATAAAACAGAGATGCAGAACATTTCCTCAGATTGCCTCATTGAACTGTAAACGGTTCCGAGACAGTAGAGAGTGAATGCCTGGTGATAGCTTGGGTTTCTTGCTGCAAATGCCAAGCTGAATCATAAAATAACTGAAACTGGGATGCCTGCTTGTCAAGCAATGTGATCTGAAGCTAATCTTGATGTGCAAACCTGCTTGCATATTAGCAGAAATCCTAACATTTAAAAATCTTACTATGAAATCTCAAATTGCTATTCAATATTTTGGGTAACTTTGAGTTAAAATATTGACACAAATTCATAATAAGCATAATGGATTTAGAAAACAGGTCTTCAAGACTTATTGTTTTGAAAGTAAAATATGCGTATATATCCACTATATATACCATAATACAACACAGAACCATGACCTGTCACTTTGGGAAACAAAGCCGGCAGTTGTTATTGTTTTCCTTTTAATTGGCCTCAAAATACTCCAAGTGAGTGATAGTATTCTCAAAGACTCATAAAGCTGACAGCTTGTCTTTATCTGAAAAAATAAGTTAAAATAAAAGAGCCAAAATAAAATGATGAGTGGATAAAAAATAACTGCTAAGAAGCATTTGGGGAGTTAGTTGGCTTTTCTTTCTCCTCTCTTCATGTCCGTGGAGAAATAGAATACATTAACTAATTAGCTTTGATTCTGTTAAAGAAAGCTTCAGAAAGAGAGATTTGCTTATGAAAATACAGTCTTACCATCACATGCTGCTTACGTACTTGTCAAGTTCTTGCACATGCACACAAACTAAAATGCCATCGTTCATTCAACTTACATTCACTGAATACCTATTATGTGATTGGCAGTGGCTGTAATCAAGAAAAATGGCTGACAATATTCAGATTGGATGGTCAGTAAAGGCCTTCCTGAGGAGATGAGATTCGAGCTAAGATCTGATACAATGGAGCGATGAAAAGGTCTGCGGGGAGATTTTGTTTTAAACAAAGGCAGTGGAAGATAGCTTCAGAATGTTTATATAGGAAGATCTTAAGGATTTATTCTTTTTTTTACATTGAATTTTATTTTTTCAGTGTTCCAAGGTTCATTGTTTATGTACCACACCCAGTGCTCCATGCAATACGTGCCCTCCTTAATACCCATCACCAGGCTCACCCATCCCCCTCCCGCCTCCCCCCAAAAACCCTCAGTTTGTTTCTCAGAGTTCAGAGTTTCTCATGGTTCATCTCCCCCTCCCCCCCATTTTCCCCAGTTCACTTTTCCTTTCCTTCTCCTTATGTCCTCCACATTATTCCTTATGCTCCACAAGTAAGTGAAACTGTACGATAATTGACTTTCCTTGCTTGACTTACTCTCTAAGAGGAAAACCAAGAGAGTTCCTGGCATCTGTCATCGCATAACAAGCATACTTGTTTTAGTCAGACTGCATATCTATTTATTTTAGCTAGATGGTAGAAATAGATTAATAAAAAAGTACAATGAGGTTAAAGCCCTCATTCAGTGTTGGATGAGTAAGATCCCTTCATGCTGCTCTCTGGAAAAGAAGACATCACAAATGCAGCATTCACAAGGCAGGAATGCACTACTGTAACTGGAGTTTGGAAGAAGAGTGGTGTGAGAAGAGATAAAATGAACTCAAGAAGGAGAGAGGCAGCAGATCATATGGAGGATTGAGATTGGCCAAATTAAGATATAGATATATATATGGGCGCCATATATATATATATATCGATATCCCACTGAGCCACCCAGGCTCAGCCATATATATATAGATAGATAGATCGATATATCTATCTATATATATATGGGCGCCTGGGTGGCTCAGTGGGTTAAAGCCTCTGCCTTCGGCTCAGGTCATGATCTCAGGGTCCTGGGCAGGGAGCCTGTTTCCCCCTCTCCCCTCTCTCTCTGCCTGCCTCTCTGCCTACTTGTGATCTCTCTGTCAAATAAATAAATTCATTTTTAAATAAATTAAAAATATCTGTCAAATAAATTAATTTATAAATTAAATAAATTTAATTCTGAGTGCAGAGAGTTGGAGGGTTTTAAATAGATGGGTAATGTGATTTAACTTATGTTTGTTTATTCTGCTTTATGAGGAAAAGATTGAAGTGTGCCCAAGATAAATTAAAGATATCGGTTGGGGCTGTTACAGTAGTCTGGCTGGGCCATGATGGTGCTGTGAATAGGCTGGAGACAATGGAGACTGAGAGAGAGTAGTTGGGTATGGAAGGTATCTGGAGGCAGAATAGGCGAGACTTATAAAGGACTGGATATTGGGGGGTAATGATGGGGAAAACGGGAGCCTCAGATTGTTAACTGAGAGGAGAAAAAAAGTGTGTGCATGTGTATTTTATTTGCTTTATTTTGTATTTTTTAAGATTTTTATTTATTTATTTGACAGAGAGAGAGAGTACAAGTAAGGGGGAGCAGCAGGGAGAGGGAGAAGCAGGCTCCCCCTGAGCAGAGAGCCCAATGTGGGGCTTGATCCCAGGCTGCTGGGATTGTGACCTGAGCTGAAAGCAGATGCTTAACCAATGAGCCACCTAGGCACCCTGTATGTGTACTTTAATAAAGCTGTGTATCAGTTAGAATATATGATATCAAATTTCATGGTCTCTAAGTTATAATTTTGAGAACAAAATATAATGTTATCATCCTCAACTAAAATACTTCCTTTGATTTGTTAGTGATTCCAGTGGAAAATAATATGGCGATCTGTTAAGGAAAAAAAGTAAATTAAAATTTATTAAAAAGTATAAAGTAATTTCTAATCTCTTCTGTGTTCATTTGTGTCATTAGCTACCATATACTTTAAAAATTTATAATCTCTAGATAATTTGACAATTGTTGAAGGCTTAGAAGATCTTAAATTAAAAACATGAATCAATTAGGATAAGATTTATGTACTATACCAGGGAACATCATATATTTTAAATATCACTTTTATTCATATATGGTGGCAGACTGCAAAGCACTTCTCCACCAGTCATTGTGCTTTCTTTTTACAGCAATTGTGTGAAACGGCAGAACAGCCATTATGATTATTAACCTATTAAGCATACCAAGACTTAGGTTAAATGACTTGCTCAAGATTGCACAGATAATAACAGAAGAGTCTGACTCAAAACTCATGGCCTTCTGCTCTAAATAGAGTTACTTTTCTATTACAGGGAAAACACACACACAAAAATAGAAGTAGGTTTTAATTTAAAAGTATGCTTGTAAATCAGTTAATTTCTCATTCTACTAGGAAATATATGTACCATACATGTTAATGCTATTAGACTACAGTGATATTTTTGGATAAAATATAGATCTAAAGTATTTTGGAAAACTATAGAAAGAATTTGGAGAAATAGGTCTTCTCTAGAAAATTATGTGCTAAAAAACGTAAGTCCTTAATACATTTTGAGTTAAATTTAGTCAGTGGTGTAAGATAGCGGCCCAACTTCATTCTTTGTATGTGAATGCAGTTTCCCAAAGACTATTTATTGAAAGGAATATTCTGTCCCATCTGAGTAATTTTGGCTCTTTGTCAAATATTACTTGACCATGTATGCATGGATTTATTTCTGGGCTTTCAACTCTGTTGTAATGGTCTTTGTGTCTGCTTTTATGCCTTTACCATACAGTTTTGATGTTTTGTAATGCAGTTGGCGATCAAGAAGAATGATGCCTCCAGCTTTGCTCTTTCTCAGGACCGTTTTGGCTATTTGGGGTCTTTTACGGTTTCATGCAAATTTTAGGATTTTTTTTTCTTCTGTGAAAAGTCATTGGAATTTTGATACAGATTGCATTGAATCCATACATGGCTTTGGGTAGATATTTTTGTTTGTTTGGTTGGTTTTGTTTTGTTTTGTTTTTTGGGGGTTTTTCCTCCAAATTTCTATTTACATTCCAGTTAGTTAACATGCAGTATAATATTGGTTTCTCATGTAAAATTCAGTGATTCATCACTTACATACAACATCCAGGTCTCATCACAAGTTCCCTCCTTAATACCCATCACTTATTTTTTTTTCAAAGATTTTTATTTATTTATTGGACAGAGATCACGAGTAGGCAGAGAGGCAGATGGGGGTGGGAGGAGCAGGCTCCCTGCTGAGCAGAGAGCCTGATGCGGGGCTTGATCCCAGGACCCTGGGACCATAACCTGAGCTGAAGGCAGAGGCTTTAACCCACTGAGCCACCCAGGCGCCCCTACCCATCATCTATTTAACCCATCCCCCCATTCACTTCCCCTTCAGTAAGCATCAGTTTGTTCTCTATAGTTAAGAGTCTGTTTCCTGGGGTGCCTGGATGGCTCAGTAGGTTAAGTGTCTGCCTTTGGCTCAGGTCATGATCCCAGGGTCCTAAGATCTGGATCTGCCTGCTTCTCCCTCTCCCTCTACCTGCCAATCCCCCTGCTTGTGTTCTCGCTGTGTCAAATAAATAAACGAACAAACACACAAATGTTTAAAAAAAAAAGAGTTTGTTTCCTTGTTTGCTTCTTTCTTTCCCCCATGTTCATCTATTTGATTGGAAGAATGGCTATTTTAGCAGTATTCATCTTCCAATTTATGGACATGTTGAATCTTTCCATATATTTCTGTCTTCTTCAATTTCTTTCATCAATGTCTTACAGTTTCAGTGTATAGGTCTTTTATCTCCTTGGTAAAATTTATTCTTAAGTAACTTTTTGTTTTTGATGCAGTTGTAAATGGGTTTTAATGTCTCAGATAATTTAGAAATTAATATAGAAATGCAACTGATTTTCACAGGTTGATTTTACATCCTGTAACCTTCCTGAATGGATGTTGAGTTTTGTCAAATGTCAATAAATGCAGAAAAAGCATTTGACAAAGTTCAACATTCACTCATGATAAAAATTCTCCCCATATGGGATTGGTTACAGGAGGTTTATTAGTTTTTGGCAGTGCCGTGTTTGACTGATTACTCACCACCCATGTAGCCTTGCATTGATGATGTCTATGCATATGAGGGGCAAATACTTTTTCTTGTGTTTGCAGACTGTTTTGGCAGGTAAAGTCCTTCTCCTGCCTTGTCTGCAAAGATGGGACTGCTTCCAGGATTTTACTCACGAGGGGCTAGAAGCCGGTCCCATGGCTGTTTCTGGTTCTGTGGTTGGCAGGCCCATTATCATAAATGTGGGCAAGTACAGTTCCTGCCAGATCCTGACATGGACAGGATTGCCTTTGGGATCTTTGTTGAGCATGGTGGGGCCAGGTTTCAAGGTCACTTCTGACTAACAGTGGGCCTATTGCCAGTGGAATAGAAGAGTTCCACTGGGTTCCTGAGGTGGCTCCTTCTGGGTTTCTGTTGGGTGTCTTGGTAGGCAGGACTGTGGTTGAGGGAGCTGGAGCCAAGACACAGGGCTGCTTTAGGATTTGCAGTCAAGACTGAGGTTGGCTGGCCTGTTACTGAGACGGGGAGGGCAGGGTGCAGGTGGAAGGTATGGATAGGTATGTATCCTATTAGGTATCTGTGAGAGTAGGATTGATTCTGGACTGGTGATAGAGCGGGGCTGCAGCCAGGTCACAGGGTTGTATTCGAGTCCACAGTTGGGTTTGTAGCTGGAAAGCCTGTTACTCGGGCCACAGAGACTTATGGCCCCTCTGGGTCTCTTGATGGACAGTACGGGTTGCAGGACCATGACCAAGCAGGGCTAGAGCCAAGTCCGGAAGGAATCAGGGCTGCTGTAAGTCGGCAGGTGGGAGCATGTTTGTTTAGCCTACCAGCAGGGTGCAGTCTGCCTTCCTAAAACAGCACTGTTGATACTGGGCTTCAACCAGGGTTTTACAATCTCGTAACTGGATCCCAAGGCTCCCACAAAAGTGAAATGGGGCTCTCCTCTTCTGTCATCTTGTTGAAATTCTTGTTATCATGTTGGGGTTTTTTTGTGCTGTAATTTAAGATACTGCCTTAATCTCTGATATATGGAATATTAAATAGCAAGCATTGGTACCTTGAAGAACCATACTCCATATACATGAACATATTTTTAAATGATATTAGTCTCAATCTTCTCTCCTCTGCATTAAATAAAACCTAACTTGCTCTAACCATTTCCTTAAATTAATTAAAAAATGGGTTTAGGGAAAATCATTGCTCATGATATGTTTAGTCTATGAAAATTGACTAAAGAATATCGCTAAAGAGTACTCCAGAGGAACAAGTCTCTATCAAGAAAGGCAATGTTTCATCTTTACCAGTTTTTTTTTTTCAAATCAGACAAAAAGTTTAGTCCATCTATGTTCTAAAAAATAATTAACTATGGTACTTTGAGTACTTTAAGGCCTTTTGGATCAAAGCAGTAGTAATTTATATTTACTAAAAGTTACCTAGGTTTATCTTTTTAAAAACCATAGGGGATGATATCAGCTTTTTTTTCTAATTAAATTTTTAAAATTTTTTTATAAACATAAAATGTATTTTTATCCCCAGGGGTACAGGTCTGTGAATCGCCAGGTTTACACACTTCACAGCACTCACCATAGCACATACCTTCCCCAATGTCCATAACCCCACTACCCTCTCCCTACCCCCTCTCCCCAGCAACCCTCAGTTTGTTTTGTGAGATTAAGAGTCTCTTATGGTTTGTCTCCCTCCGATCCCATCTTGTTTCATTTATTCTTTTCCTACCCCCCAAATCCCCCGCATTGCATCTCCACCTCCTCATATCAGGGAGGTCATATGATAGTTGTCTTTCTCTGATTAACTTATTTCGCTAAGCATAATACCCTCTAGTTCCATCCACGTTGTCGCAAATGGCAAGATTTCATTTCTTTTGATGGCTGTATAGTATTCCAGTGTATAGTATACCACATCTTCTTTATCCATTCATCTGTTGATGGACATCTAGGTTCTTTCCATAGTTTGGCTATTGTGGACATTGCTGCTATAAACATTTGGGTACACGTGCCCCTTTGGATCACTACATTTGTGATACCAGATTTTTAAAGCAAATGGTACTAACAAGATTTTTATTTTGTGATAATATCTATTAGGGAAGGAGACATACATTAATTTACATGCTAATTTTCCTTCTCTCTCTGTTACTGTGTTCTCTATGTGCCCTCTTTCATAGATTTTTTTTTTTTTAAGTCTTAAATCTCTCTATACTTTGAAGGAGGTAGCTGAGGTTGAAAGTGAATATTTTCCCTAATAGATAAAATTTTCCCCAGATGTAAACTTTAAACCACTGCATGTACCCTGTTGCTATTGACAGGCACATATGAGCTTCACTTCAGACCAGCAGAACTAACATTTCACGTCTGAAGGAGATGTGATAGGTTACATAGCATGTATACCCACAAGAAGTTTCGTTAACAGCATCTGTTATTTCCACTCAAGAAATCAATAGAGACTATAAAATCTGTGTGACCACCGATCTTTTCTACAGGGTGGAGCATTTATAAAATGCTTTTCCCCCTCTGGGGGAAAAAACATATTACATGTGTGACATTACAAGGCTTTAACAGGCAGCTTTCAGTGGTGGCCACATCGATATTTGGTCTTGCTGTAATGGAATTTTCTAGGATGCTTCTAGGCACAAGTGATATTTAGGCATGGACTTAATCTTCAACCAGTGACTGCTTTCACTAAGGAAATTTCCCATGGGAAATAAAAGATTTGGCCTGGACCCTTTACTTTGTTCTGTCAGAGCACTCATAATTGATGCAATGTTCTGTCAGAGCACTCATAATTGATGCAATTGTAGGGAAGTAGGTAGTTTTATGCAGAGATGCTACTGAGTACCAGAGTTTGGGGTTGAAATTTTACCTAGAACTCTGAGAGACTTCATAGAACTCACGTAACTATCTTGTCATTATAAGAAATCAGTCTTGTAACTAGCACATTGCTCTTTCTCTATTAGAAATACGCCTTTGGTTCTCCAGAGAAATGCCATGTGAGGTCTTTAGCAGCCTAAAGCAGTGCTTCTCAAGCATTTATTTCTTTTTTTTTTTTAAAGACTTGGTTTTGGATTTTATTTAAAACCATAATCTAGATTTATTCCCTTTCTCCCTAAGAGTCAAATATACCTTAATCCTATGTAGAGACCATCGAAGAACAAAGCTTTGATTTTTTAAAAGATATTTTCTTCTTTCTTCCTCTATTTACCCAAAAGATTTAAGAAAGAAACCTCTCTCCTAGTTCTTAGCTTGTTTAGGTTGATAAAGAAATGCAACTTTCCATGGGTGGCAGGAATAGTCAGTGAAACTTCCTTGGCTCATGAGCTGAGCTGTAACAGGCACTCAGGTAACAGCGATACTTCTAAAGGAATACCAAGGTCTATAGAAAGGCTTAACTTCCGGGTGGCTTGTTCAAACTTTATTTTCACTAATTTATTACGCAGTGTTGGCCAGAGCCTGGATTGAAAGAAGTCTCTCCCCAGAGCCCCATCACCTCCACATGCTTTTTACCTTTGCCTCTGTACTCAGGGTACCTTGCCTTGACAATATATTATAAATAAATATATATTATATTAATAATTGCAATATTATAATATTTTATTAACTGTTTTACCATTCAATGTATACTTAACATTTTTAGGTAAGTCCTTTCCCTGTCATTATTTTAAGAAATTTCAATGAAGAACTCATACTTTATATACATTTTGGAATTTGGAAATAACTTCCTATTTTTAAGCAGACCAGTTCTCCATATGCATAAACAATATTTTCACAGCATCCTTGCACTGGAAAGTGAATCATTACAATATATCATGGAAAGGAAAGATGAGGGAGACAGACTTATTCTCTGATATGCTGATAATTAACCCTCCAAACTGTCTCTCTCAAAAGAAAGGCACTTTTTTTTTTTTTTTCAAGTTTAAGGAACTGGTACAGAGAATTGAATATTTTTGAGTCATCAAATCAAGATACATAAGAATGAGTATGAACGAACTATTTATCAAGGGCCATATTTATTCCAGCCATTTTTCTTCTTTCTTTCATTTTCCTTTCCTCCTTTCGATGCTTTCTTCTTGACTTAGCTTATCTTCTCCTTCATCTATAAACTTCACATCTCAAGCCTAATACTGTGCAATTCATTCTTAAAGAATGGAAAACTGTTTTAGTTAAACTCCCTCAAATATTCAGCTGTCCTAAGTTCTCAGAAATTCATACATATGACAGGCTTCCATCATTTAAAAAAAAAAAGTAGTAAATTGGGGTGCCTGGGTGGCTCAGTGGGTTAAAGACTCGGCTTTCAGCTCAGGTCATGTTTCCAGGGTCCTGAGATGAAGCCCCGCATTGGACTCTCTGCTCAGCAGGGAGCCTGCTTCCCCCTCTCCTCTCTCTCTGCCTGCCTCTGTGCCCACTTGTGATCTCTGTCTGTCAAATAAATAAATAAAATCTTTAAAAAAAATGTAGTATAGTTCTAGCAGTCAAATATCCTAGTTCTGTTTGAAATTTAACAACAGTGCTTTCACAACCTAATACCTAGAGTGCAGTTGGGTTTATGTAGTTAAGATAAACACAAACAACAGCAACTCCTCCCTTAAGTGTCTTCTCTACAGTTTGACAGCAAGAGTAATCTTTGTCCAATTTAGTTTCAATATATTTATGGGGCTAACTACATAACGTGATGTCATCAAAGAGTTCCTTTTCCCTGAGAGAATTTGCTAAATTTACTGCATCTTTTCCATGACGTTTATCTCATCATTCTAGGGTATTTTGAATTAGGAATATTTAGGTTTTAACATTCAGAACGTATAGTGAATGAAATACTTATATGAAAAGTTACAGTTACATTTCTTGCAAATAGAGCCTAAAGTATATAAAGCAATACATCATTCAGACAACAAGCATGTATCAAGTCTCTTTTATGCTTGTTTAATGTTTGGATTTTAATATAAACTTATTTGGAATTCCTTTAGTGATCCAGTGGAACTCATTTAAAATGTAACTTGATTTCCACATTAATTGAATGGTGACATAAGTGGGTAAAGTTAGAAACATCCATATCAAACTTCTAAATATAACAATCCAGTGATCTCTCTCCTTTGAACTTCCACTAGAATTATGTCTATCTATATCCAATGACATTTAAAAATGAAGACCTATACTATTCTTTAACAATTTTATTTGTTCTCAAGTTTCAGTCCCAACTTGATCCACAATTCCAAATATACTTCTGGGAAGTTAGTAGATACTTTCCCACTGTATACACAGTGATTACATTCCTTTAAAAGACACATATTTAAAGTTTATATTAGGCCTCCTAAAATAAATCTCCTGGATTTTCAATGTGGTTGTCTATCTTGATCAAAGTAACCAGGTAAATACCAAATATTATTCTAGTCTTCTGTAAATACAGCTTTTTAGACATTTTTTTACTAAGTGTTCATAAAAGACAAAGTCTTAAAGATAACGAAAACAAACACTTTGCATTTGTGTAGCTCTCTAGAGATTCAATATGCTGTTAAATTATAGTTATAAATTGAGAAAATAATGTGTGCTAGGAAATTTGACAACTTTTTTATATTCTCATCTTTTTCTTCTTTTTTTATTAAAGAGAAAGAGATGGGGGAGAGTGAGAGAGAGAATCTTAAGCAGGCACCATGCCCAGCACGCAGCCTATCAGGGAGCCCAGTGCAGAGCCCGATGCAGAGCGCCATGCAAGATCAATCCCATAATCCTGAAATTATGACCTAAGCTGAAATCAAGAGTTGGTCCCTTTACTGTCTGAACCATCCAGGTACCCCATATATACCTTATCTTTTTCAAAAACAACTAGTTTTTGAGACAAATTGCTTAGGTTTGGATTCTAAGTCCTAACTCTGCTACTTGCTACCTGCATCAGCTTAGGCAAGTTAAATATTCTTTATGCAGCTCAGTTTCTTAATCTGTAAAATGGACATAGTAACAGAACATGCCTTAAAAGGCTGTTGCAAGAATTATACAAGACATTTATATACCAAGAACTTAGCTAGCATTCTGAGTGGCACATGTAAGTGTTCAATAAATATTATCTTTAGTTTACATTAACTCTGACAAATATTCTGAAAAGTAAGGGTTA
Organism: Mustela nigripes; assembly: GCF_022355385.1. NCBI lineage: Eukaryota > Metazoa > Chordata > Mammalia > Carnivora > Mustelidae > Mustela > Mustela nigripes. The sequence continues at coordinate 110,307,942 of NC_081568.1, read as the reverse complement.
CTTTTCCAAACATGTAGTTGAAGAAATGGGCTGGAGGGGATATATATATATATATATATATATATATATATATATATAATCATACTTATGCAAAGCAATTTGATAAAGAGGTAAAGATAGCTCTTTTATTTATCAGGATAGCCTGGATTGTGCTATGTAACATAAAAGCCCAGTATCTCAATGACTAAAAACAACAAACAGTTATTTCTTGCTTATGGTATCTGTCCATTGTAAGTTGGCTGGAAGCTCTATTCCTATGTCATCATTGTCCTCACTGCAGGACAGGCTGATAAATTTCCCAAATACTCACATGCCAGAAAGAAAGGGAACTCTGTAGGTTCTTGCAGTGACATTAAATGTTCAGACCCAGAAGTGACACAAATCACTTCTGCTCACAACTTTTTGGCCAAAACTAGTTATATGGCCATACCAATATACAAAGATCTAAGACTTTTAATTCATCAGGGTCACTAATGACTACCAGAGATCTCATTATTCATTCACTTCAATTATTGAATTCTTATAAGCTATCAAATCACTTTTCTGGCCAATATAGATATATCAGAAACAAGCCAGCTATGGAATAAATTTCCATGATGGCTGTATTCTAATGTGATAGATAATGGAAAAAAAAAACCCAGAAAGAATGAATAAATGGATAAATTACTAATAAGAAAAATCAAATATTCTGCTTGGCGGGAAGCCTACTTCTTCCTCTCCCACTCCCCCTGCTTGTGTTCTCTCTCTTGCTATGTCTCTTTCTGTCAAATAAATAAATAAAATCTTAAAAAAGAAGAAAAATCAAATGTTAACTATGTTAAAATTTGTAGAAGGGCAATCTCATAAGATGTAACTTATGAGTACTTTGGACTGATAAACAGAAAAAAAAAAATCTGAGAAGGTGACATTCAAAACAAGACCTGACTAGCCATTAAGAACTGGTCCCATGTCAGGAGGGAGTCAAATCATGAGAGACTCTTAATCTTGAAAAACAAACTGAGGGTTGCTGGGGGCATGGGGGTAAGGAGAAGGTGGTGGGGTTATGGACATGGGGGAGAGTATGTGCTATGGTGAGTGCTGTGAAATGTGTAAGCCTGATGATTCACAGACCTGTACCCCTGGGGCAAATAATATATTATATGTTAATAAAAATAATTAATAAAAACAAATAGAGAAAAAAAAAGAAGAACTAGTCCCAAGAAGATTGGGAGGGAGCACTCAAAGCAGAGAGTGCAGCAGTGCAATAATTCCAAGGTAGAAACACATCTCTTGGGCTTGAGAAGAAAGAAGATAACTGTAGAGGAATCATGATGACAGAGGGAAAGAGTGTTATAGGACAAATGGTAAGGGTGAGCCAGGGAAAACTTAGGCATTTTGTTCTATTTGGTGCGAAGGTGAAGGGTGGAACATAGAAATGGTACAAGCTGGTTTGTAGTTTTATGAGCTCCTACTGGGTACTGTGTAGAAATGGAGTATGAAGGGGCAAGAGAGGAAGCAGAAACTAGACAGATATGGAATATGTTTTCAGGAAGGTCTACAGATCCTACTAATGGATTAAATGGAGGATATAGAAATAAAGATGAATCAGGAATAGAAATAAAGATGAATCTTAGTATTTTTGGCTTGACCACTTATTTAGATAGGAAATTAGCACTAAGATGGGGAAAACTGGGGAGAAAAGCAAGTTTGTGAGGGTGGATGGGAGAGCAATAAGGAGTTCTGCGGTGGTGATGTCAGCTTTTAGATGCATAGTAGACATCCAAATAGAGATGTGAAAAAATGCAATTAGATACAAAAGTTTGGAGACTAGATTCAGATTAGACATATAAATATGGAACAACTTGTTAATGAGATGATATTTAAAATCATAGTACTAAATAGGCTAATATATCTAAAGTGTGTAGAAAAAGAAGAAAAAGTTACCCATCAGGGAGTCCTACACCACTCCAAAATTTAGTGATCTGAAGAGGAACAAGCAGGACACTGAGAAAGAGTGACCTGTAGTATGGAAGTAATCTTTCACTGAAACTAGAAAGTCTTTCGAGAAGCAATCAGTTTGGGGTGCCTGGGTGGCTCAGTCAGTTAGGCCTCTGACTTCAGCTCAGGTCACGATCTGAGGGTCGGGGGGTGTGGGACTCCTCCCTCAATGTGGAGGCTGCTTCTCTCTCTCCCCAGCTCCCTTCCCCCCACCCCTCTTGTGTTCTCTCTCCCTCGCTTTCTCTTAAATAAATTAATTAGCTTTTTTTAAAAAAGAGAGAAAAGCAAACAATTATATGGAACGTTCGTGAGAGATCAAGTAAAATAAGAACAGAGAAGCATCTGTTGGGGTTGGTAGTATGGAGGTCGGTGTTTGCCTAAAGCGTAGTCTCTGTGGAAGGGTATAAGGAGAAGCCTAATTGGAGGGAGTTGAGAAGAGACTGAGGTGAAAAAGTGGAAGCGAGACTTTCACAATGAAGAGGATAAAAATGGGGTGTTCATTGGAGGAGGATCTAGAGTCAATGAAAGTACTTTTTTAAAAAAAAGAGAGATGATAGATATAATCCAGCACAGGAGAGGGTGGGGAAGGAAATGAGATTGGGAGATGAGAAAAGAGAAAAATAATGATGCAGAAAAAGTTCAGGAACAAAGATCCTGAGAAGAAAAGGGTATCTGGAATCCAGAATACAAGTGGACTCCAGCAAGGACGGTTCATGCACACTTGCAGGAAGGAGGCAGAAGTCTCTATTCAAATGGAGGTTTATTGGCAGATGTGTGGAGGGTAGGGGAGAGACTACCGGTCGGTGGCTTCTATTAAAAATTTTAAGTCTGAAAAAAAAATTTTTTTAAGTCTGAAGTAAAATCATCAGCTGAATAGGAAGTGGGGGAATAAGGTGGTGCCAGGAGAGAATTCAGGGCTAGTCAATTTAGAGAGTGGTAAAGCAAAAATAAGAAGTATGGAAATACTGCCTTGTTGTGTTGAGTGATCGTTTTATATTTGTGTTCATGCATTTATAGTGAGATCCGTTAGCCTGATTCTCTATTACTCTCCAGCAGAGTTCAGTCGTTTGGATGCAGGCATGGAAGGACAAGACAGGTGAATTTAATCAGACATGGCACTTTGCCAAGAAAGATGGAGGAAAAGACATGAGAAATAATTGTCTGTTACAGTGATTATAATAACAATCAGCTCTAAATTTGCTACACAGAAGTGAAGATATGACAGGTTAGAGGGTAGGGCTTAATGGTGAAAAAGTGGTATGGTGCTGGATTAAAAATCTTACTCTTTGGAGGTAGACAGGCATATAAATAATTAACTATAAAACAGTGTGATATATCCCATCTTTAGCCAAGTTTAGAGTCCTATGGGAATAATTAATTCTGCCTGGGGGCAGGGGTTGGGGAATATATCTAACACACTCACCTCTCTCTAAGAATTATGCCAAATCTTTCGAGCAGAGGTAGCCTTTTTACTACCCAAGCTGTAAATAACGCTTAAAATTTGGAGAGCCAGTCACTGTGCTGAGAACATAAGCATATTTTTCTACAGCCCTTCTTTATGCTAGAAACAGAGACATTCTTTAGGAAGCTATTCTTGTAATCTGGGCACATGGAGATGCTTTAAATCTTAACAGGCTCTCAAGTGACAATTGAAATGAAGAAATGATGACCTGTGAATATTAGATCTAGGGGACAAAAAGAAGGAAACATAAAAGATGTAGTTTGGAAGACTGGAAGAAATAGCAATACCATTGTTTTAAAAAAGAGCCTCTCTGGGAGAAAAATAGTTGACATTGGGAATGAGAGATTTGAGGTGGTTATAAAACGTGTTTTGGGATCAGGTGGAAATACAGGGTTGGTGTGCCAGGACTGGAAATGAAGACTGGGAACCACTAGAATAGAAATAATAGCTGACCTCCCTATTCATGAAGATGCTTCTCAGCCCAAGAACTTGTAATGGTTACCTATGTTATCAATTTTAACATTGCCATCATCTGTCCCAGTCTAGACATCAAATTTCTTCTCTACTTTCCTAGTCGACCCAGATACCTAACCAGCCTCCACATATTCATGCATATATCCACACTGTGCATTTGTTTCGTTCTGTTTCCTTTATCTGGAATGTTTTCTTTCTTTCCTTAACATATACACAAATCTTACCCACCTTAAAATCCACTGTTTCCTTAAAATTCTACTCCAGATCCAAATTGTAGATATATAACAGACACATAACATCTTTTTATGTTTTGGGTTAGTACTTGTTCATTTATTAGCTCTTAATTTTTCCTTGTGGTTAGTTTCATCTTTGTAAATGGATTTATTGGCAATAAAAGTGTAATCAAACTGGTTTTGGGATCTTGAGTTCTGGCTTCAAAACATCTTCAGCTTTTAAACTTCATAGAACAGTGCAAAACGTTTTCCTAAACTGGTTTCTTTATCTATAAAGTAAGGATTGCAATTCTTAACCTTTAAGTTTATTGTGCGGATTATGTGAAATGATATGATATTAGAGTTTTTCACCATGGACCACAAAATCCACTCTAATGAGCTGTGATAGGTAGTTTTATGTGTCAATTTGGCTAGGCAAGGTAGCTAGATACTAGGTCAAGCATTCTAGGTCTTCCTGTGAAGGCTTTTTTAAAAGGTGAGATTAACATTTAAATTAACAAACTTTGAATGAAATGAATTACTTTCCATAATGTGGATGGACCACATCCAGTCAGTAGAAAGCCTTAATAGAAAAAGACTGACCTCCCTGAAGAGGGGATTTTGCCAGCAGAAGATCTTGGGACTGGAACTACAAATGTCTCCATTCTGCTGGCCTACAATGCACATTTTGGTTTTGTCAAGCCTGCACAATTGCATGAGCCAGTTTCTTAAAGTAAATCTCTCTGTATTTATCCTCTTAGAACTATTTCTCTGGAGAACCCTAACACACTAGTTTAACCAGAAAGCTATGCATTACAGAGTATTAGATAAGATAAAGAAGCTCCAGGAAGTCAAGGGGAAAATATGGAATGTTACACAGCCAGGAACAATGGAGATACAGAAAATACTGTATCAATGTAACAATGTAACAGAAATGTAACAATGTAACAATGGAACAGAAAATACTCCCAACTATACATCTACAAATTCTTAACTGTAAGGGAGCGTGAAAATGTAGTCTTTAGTGTTCCAGTCTTTATTATAAGAAGATATGCTCAAAGGGAATTGCAATGGGGTTGAGTGAACCAACTTAAAGTATTTGTGACAGATACCACATGGGAAAGTAACTGATAATATGCCTATCACTAATAGAAATCCACATGTAACTATAGAATTACAAGCTTCATGAGAATATAAGTCACCCGTTATTTCCCTTTCTCTCCCTCTAAAGTCTCAAACTTCTGATGTTCATGTCACATATTCTCTGATCAGCTATACCTTTATCTTTGTTCCACATTCCTCCTATCTCCCTGCAGTGCACCCATGGTGTCATCATTTTAAAATTTAATTTCTTTCAAGATTAATTTTCCATGTGATCCTGAAATCATGTTTTAGTCACAATTTCAATAGTAGACCCATTGTTCTTATAACAATGTATGGCAATTGGTTCATTGTTTGACTTTACTTTGGGTCAGTTGATTTAAAAGGTGGAAGAGAGGAATGTAGTAATTCTGTAGCAAAGAGACTAACTGCTAAGCTTGATAAGTACAAAAAGATAAAAGGGAGTAAACATGTATTTTGATTACCACCAAGGTGAACCAAGTTTCAGGGCAGAAAATATGAGTACTATTTTAAAAATTTAAGTCAATTAAAAAAAAATTTTTTTTTCATGAAGAAATGGGATTTGTTAACTTCCCTGATTCTTTCTGTTGATCTGATGAAAATATTAGGGCTGGACCACAAAGAACTGAAGATAGGCATGCTTGTAGCTAACAGCTAATATAACTGAGTCCTATACATCATGCTAGAAACTGAGCTAAATGTTGTATAAGTGCAGTTGACTTAATTCTCGAGGTAGACTTATTAAAATGTAGGTAAAACTTCCCCATTTTACAAATGAATAAACTGAAGAATTTGGAGTTTAAGAAATTTTCCAAAGTTATAACAAGGGCAGAACAGGCTTAGAACAGGATTAGATATCAGACTCCAGGTTGGATCTCCTAACTATTACATTTCTTTCTCTATTTCTGACTGAACAGCACTATGATTGGAGGGCATTTATTTTTGGTTCTTATATGCATGCTTTTGCTTTGATATTGTGGCAAGAGAAAGGATTAGTGGAACATGGCTTCCAAGATTTCACTATCTATACATGAAAGTTGCTCACTGGATCATTTTCTTTTTCTCTTTTTTGTCATCCATCTTATTTTAGCTTTTCTCCCTTGATTCTATAAAAATATGAACATAAAATTTGTGGCTCTAGACCGGAAATACCCTCTGACTCCATTTATCACTAACATGAGAAACTGGGTGCAACACTCAGATGCACAAAGTCGAGGGGTCTCCTCGTAGAGATTTGAAGTAACTCCTGAAGACTTGGCTCAGAAGGCGGAGGAGTATATGGCATATCTGGGGATATTCATAAGTTTATCAAGTGAATTAAAATTTGAGGACTGAGAAGCGCATCATCCAAATAATGTATCACAGGGCATCAATCAGATGATTGTAGAAATTTTCTCTCTGTGGGAAGAGCAGCCTCATTTAAAACTACTTTGGTCTTTGGTGGGGTCAGGGAGTGGCGATTCAAAGCCATTTCAAGTCTTAACAGAATTATACAAATACAAAATTACATAATTTACAACATCTTTTTGAAGGAATTATTATAAATTAGAACAAAATGATGCCACGAGTATATCATTTTCTTTTTCTCTCTCTTAAAAGGTATTATGTTCTCAACCCCCACAGTGCTGGATTTCAAAATTAAAGCCTGGATGACTAAAAATGAGAAGAGACCCTCTTTCCATTGTTGTCCATTCTCTTTGTCCTGGGAGATTATCAATCATTCTCTTTGAGAAGTTTGCCTTCTTTTGATGATCCTAACAGAATTAAATTAGCAATGAGGAGGGCAAAAGTCTCCCATGATGGCACTACAGAACCTCCATCTGAAATTTTATGGTTGTTTCGATTAGCTGGTAATTGTTTTGGTGTGTTTTCTGAAAAGAAGCATGAGAATGGGGAAGAAGAGCAATTTAGAAGTGTGAATCCACTGCTTTTAGTATTGCATGTAACCTGGAAACTGAAGTTCTGGAAGTAAATTATAACAAGAGAGACTCCAGTGTGGAAAATGAAAGTAAACAGAATTAATCTCTGGAGAGCACCTCTCTCCATTTAGCTGGCTTGCCAGCATGGACCCAGGTAATATACAGGTATGCTGAATAATGTCTTGGGTGTTTGCCAATACTTCAAACTGAATTTTCTTACCTCTGAGAGAAAAAATTCTTTTGTGTGTAGGACTTTGTTCTTTTTAGAGCCCATAACCCTGTTTTATCTGCTGTCGGTGCTTCTGTAGGAAGTATATCCGTCAATTTCAGAAAATGTACAATGATAACATTGTGAGGAAAATGGTACAAAAGGTAACTGAAGTGGAATTTTACATTTTTTGAAACAAAAATAATGGAATATTTTGAAGCTCATGTAGGAAGATTCCCTCTGTTCCGTATAATACTGAACTCCTCCCCATTCTTTAAAAAGAATCCAGTATATACTCCTATGAAACGTGGTAGGAGAGAAGTGATCTGCCCTGTTTTAACTATGGGAACAATTCAGGTAAAGAGGTCCGGTGACTAGCCCAAGAGCTAACTGGAATGAGTCCAAATACCGTAGAACTTCTGGCTTACTTCTAACTGTGAGTTTACCTACTTGCATATTTGCTACTTTAATTGCAGTCTTTAGGTGCATCTTAAAGTTGCACACTTTTCATCCCTCAGAATGGGAACCCTTTAGAGGGAGCCTAAGGAGATTCATAGGGGTTTGAATTCTGAATGATTATCACTAAAACATGGCAAATAGAAGGCATGTCATGTTGGTACAAAAATTAAAAAATGACTGGGGCTAGATGTTCTCTCCAGGATTAAATCATGATATTCTGAGCATGGAAACTATACAAACTCTACTCCTCATCTGCCTAAGTCCCTACAGCTCTGTTTTTATTCTCTCTCCATTCTTCCTTCCCAGTCCTCCCCAGGAACTCCAGATCCCCATGCTGGAACCTCTTTAATATCAAGGGCTCCCTCCTGAGGCGTCTAACTCATAGATTTGAAATCTTATCCAAATAACGTCCATATTTTGACCTCTCCTCCTTCTCTCATCAGAACTGAGCTGTCCCGTCTTCCCTCAGGATATTGCTGTGCAGCAGGCGGTCTAATCCGCTAAAAGTAAATGGGTTTTAACACCTCTCAAACCACATCTCTCTTCCCACAGGCTGTGCATACATTAACTCTCTCCTTACAAATGTCCAGACCGAACACAACTTTCACTTTCCCGCTATTTTCTCACTCGGGGCCCTTTCCATACTGTTTTCTCTATGCAATAGAGAATGTTCTATTGAACAGAGATGCAAACTTCTGGTCACATTGGTGAGAAACAACAATTTGATAACATCAGTACACCCCACCTTTCTAAAGTTCACATTATGCCACTTCATTTTCATGAAAGACGTATGTTATACCTGTTTTCACTAACTGAAAGAAAGCCAAAAAAGATTTTCACTTTATGAGGTGAAGAATGAAAATAACGTTTGGCCTTTGTTTTTCAGGGAGCACGGTTTTAGAGGTGGTGTGCAGTCTGAGCAGCAAAAGTGACCCCATTGAGGTCCCTGGGATTCCTCAGTCGGTTTAGCATCTGCCTTCAGTGTAAGTCATTATGCCACAGTCCTGGGATCCAGTCCCACGTTGGGCTCCCTGCTCAGTGAGAAGTGGGCTTCTCCCTCTACCGCTCCCCCTGCTTGTGCTCACACGCTCTCTCTTGCTCTCTCTCTCTCAAAAAAAAAAAAAAAAAAAAAAAAAGTAACCTCATCAAACTCTTTCCCCAGGAACCACTCAGCATTTCCATATCAAGTGGCATAGCTTTGAACTATCTGTGAGCATCAGTGTTTTACACTGATTCGTTTTGAGTGTCCATTAGCAAATTATGTCCTAAGATATCAGCAAAGCCAAACGGGTTATGTTTTATTTTTTTATTTTTTTTTGCATCTAGGAACATCTGAAAATTTTCCATGCAAATTCATGGTAATTGCTTCTTTGCTTTATGCCCTTTAGGCTTATGAAAGATTTCATAGGAACACTCTATTTTCGGATAGGAGAAACCTATATAAGTTTCCTTAAGAGTATCTTCTCTCCTTGATTAGGTGAAAACTCCTGGAAGTAGTGCCTGCCATTTTTATTGCTGTCTGTATTATCATTCATTTTTTTTTTTACCATTTTAAAAAATTTAATTTCTTTTCAGTTTAATGGAATTCATTGTTTATGTACATACACCCAGTGCTCCATGCAATACATGCCCTCCATAATACCCACCACCAGGCTCTCCCAACCTCCCACCCCCCACCCTTTCAAAACCCTCAGATTGTTTTTCAGAGTCCATAGTCTCTCATAGTTCATCTCCCCCTCCAATTTTCCTCAACTCCCTTATCATTCTTGTCACTTATACAAACTGATGCAATTTTACCAATAATGACATTATCAAAAATTTAATTCTTTTGCATTCACCTTATATTTTCATTTCACCTATATATTCACATATATGCGTATATTTGAACTGTAAGTTCAAATAGAACTCATGCTCTTATTATTCTGAATGTTTCACTGTAATATTTCAGATATACGTAGGGATGTTGCTAGGCATACATAGGTGAAAATGGATTTAAAGTTTAGTTCTCTTATTTAAAGCTCTCAATGGCATGCACACAGCCAGTGATTAGTTAAAATACTTGTTAAATGTTATTTTAGAATGTAGAACTAAATTTCAAAATTAGAAACTGTCCTCTATTCCTTTCTAACAGATTTGTCTTCTGTATACATTGACCAGAGTTTATCCGTTGGATATAGATGGGGATCTGAGTCATCAGAAAGTGGGAAAACAAAGTTGGAATGAACAGAAGAGCAATGATGCACACTAGAAACTGTTGATTAAGCTGCTACTGGGTTTAGCAGATAAATTTCCAAACTAATTGTTTTACTTACGTGTAAAGCTTGAAATTGCTCCTCTGATATATAGCATTTCCAATGAGTGTTTTCCCTTTATGTTTTCATTAACTTCTGAAGAAAACTACCCTCAGACTAAAAATCATGAGGATCAATTATTTTTATATCCTGCGGGAGCACTATTAATGAATACAATGGAACAACAGGTATAGACTAGGAAACCAAGGCAGTGTTTACCTTTCAAGATGTATATGAACATTTTATTGGCATCTATATAGAGACTGCAACTAGTATCATGTAGTTTTATCAGAAATCTGCTCCCCTAACATGTGTATTTAAACTTGTTAGTTATTAAACTGTCTTTATGGAAGTGTCCACACCTTAAAAGTCTACGTCTATTAAAATACTCTGAAGAATACAATACTTCACATCTACTGCTTGAGAGACATTTGTCACAGTGGATAAGAGAACGCACTTTGGTGTCAGACTTGGGTTTCAGTATTAGTTTTTCCCCTTACGATTAAACAAATTTGGCCAGTTAGACTCTATGAATGTCAGTTTTCTCATCCATTAAATGAGGGTGATATTAATGGTACCTGACTCAAAGTTGTCATGAAGATTAAATGAAATAAGATAGGAAGGTAATAGCAGAATATCCGGGGTATAATCAGTGTATAATGTTAATGGGCTCTGAATATCCCTGTCCTTCTTCCAGAGTGTATCTAGAATGCATGATACTGACCGTTGCTTACGCAGGCCAATCTGCAGTGAATGACCCTGAGCCTCCCTTCAGGAAAAAGAGCAGGCTTGCTTACTGCCTGCCCTCAACCATGAGGTTCCACAAATGTTCCTCAGCTGCAGTGCAAACCCAGTTTGTACATGCAGCATTCATCCGGGTCTTCTATAGCACTCCCACGGAACTTGAGGTCAAAGAGAACCAAAGCAAACATGTTGATGCTCCTACCACTTGCTGGGCTGTAAGTAATACATTCTTTTGTCTCTGACCCAGAAGTCTTGCATCTTCTGCCAGTATGCTCAGATCCTTGAAACAGTAACAGGTTATCTTATTAGCTTGTAAAGAAAAAAAATCTCAGACTCAGTAGTTCTGGTGACAAGGATAAGATAGTGAAAGAGACATATGGCTTTCTGGTAGAAGGAGGACAAAACCCTAAAGGTCAGGTTCAGAGATATGAAGTACTCCCTGGAATCTAATAGCAAGTGCTCTTGCCCAAGCCATGGGTAAGAATGGGGGGGTGCTGGACAGCGTAGGGTCTCTCCCTACCCTATCTATTAATGAGGTGGGTGGTAAGAAGTAATATTGAAACCATCCGCCCAAAAAGCACCTTGGTTATTACTCTCTGTCTTCCAGGCAAGAAGAGGAAAGAATGTTACCGTGACGATTGGACAGTAAGCCTCAGAGTGCTACCTGAAAGGCAAGCTGGCTTGTGGTTGCAGAGCTAAGTAACCTATACAGCAAGGATGTCCTTGTTATTTGACTAAGATGTTTGGTTGAACCAAAAATACAGGATGTTTGTTTCACTGATCTGCACGAGCTACTTGAAACAAAGTAAATGCACAACCATTTCTAACAAAGCAGAGCCAGCCATGTGTGTGAACCTGCTGTACCCCAATGGGGCTGGCCACAAGGACAGAACACTGGGTATGGGATGACCAGAGATGCTGAGGATTGTGAGGTTGGAGCCACAGTGACAGGGGATAGTGAGATGCCTAAATTATAACCATTTCTGCTTCTGTACCTTCGCTTGCTAACCCATGAGGAGATGGAAAAATACCAGCAGACTTTCTATAGACACTCTGTAACCACACATCCCCCACCTAGAATTGAACCTGACAGAATGACTGCTCCCGGGCCCCCCATCCGGCTCTGGGACGAGAGATAACAACCATCTGGCGCTCCGCAGCTTGACAGGAAGACCCCGGTCAATCTTGAGGTGACACATACCCTAGCGGCGCCAACTCAGCAGTTTGAAGAATGACCCTTTGACCTAACCAATAATCTGTTCCCAGCCCTTTCCTGCTCTGTAGCGCACCAGTCATATTTTAGAGTTCCTTTTTGATTCTTCCCGTGGTATGTAACGATTTGTTACAAGATACTATGATGTATGATAAGTCCCTGCCTCCCCAAAAATAGTGTATAAAAGATGTTGTGATCCTGAGCTGGGGACCTCTTAGCGTCACTGGCAACGAGTGCGCGGAGGTGCGGGTTCGAACTCATAATAAACGACCCTTGCTGTTTGGCTTTGACTCTGTACTCTGGTGGTCGTCTTTGGGGGGTCTCGATATTTGGGCACAATAATAGGGGCAGAAAGGGCCCTAGGTGCTTGAATGCTGGGAAGTGTATAGGAAAGAAAGCAATGCTATGTTTGCATTCTGCTCTGAAATAAGGGACCGAAGGTAGAAAGAAAGTTTCCCTGCTCCCTCCAACCCCTGCACTGTCCTCTGTGAGACAGGCTTCTCTGCCTCACCACCTATCATGCATTCCCTGCTGGGAGATGATGTGAGCTCCCTGCACCTGCTGCTGGGGCCTCTAGCCCACACACCTGTTAACATGTTGGTTTATGTTCCCTTAGGGGGAAAATGGTGCTCAAATTCAACTCTTAGGGTTTTGATGGGGTTTATATTAACTGAAAGGAAAGTTAAGGTGACATTATGTGTCGCGCCCACTGGGCTAACTCACTGTGCTCTTCTGTAGCTCTCACATCTGCAAATGCTATGGGAATATTCAGAGAGGTCATTTTCTAGTGAGATGGTGCCATCTGCCTGATAAACCACCAAGTACACCCCTTTTGAAATCACAGCCATTGGCCTGCTACTACTATGCTCTTGATGGAACTGAATGAATACCTTACTCATGAAGACCTTGTGACTTCCAGTTGGACATTCTTATTTCTGGGTGAGTAAACTTGAACTTGATGACTAAAATGTAGATAGGACCTGATATGCTTCACCAGTCATGTGGAGACGGCATATTTATTAGTGCAGTTAGCCTGCCTTGATGTCATCTCAGTTTTATATGAAAAGGCAACTCTCTCCTTTAGGGGAAAATTATTGCTCACTCCACTGCCTTAAGTAAAGCAGCAGGAACAATGGATCCCTAAATTTACAGGGGTCCCTTTAAATATCAGGGCCTGGTGCAATGTTAGTTTAGCTAAGCTGACACTTAATGATGACCATTGGGTCATTGCCACTCTTTGGCCTCCAGGTTAGTTATGCAAAACCAAAAGCAGATGCTCTCAATCCTCTTGGTGGGCAAACTCAAGTCAGTCCTCCTAGCCCTGGTCAGACTTCTTGATAAACCTTGCTACATTTTATTGACTCCTGGGTTGTTAGTTGTTAGTGACCTAGTCATCTGGCTGCCACTTAGAAAATCTCACACTGGCAGACTAAAGATACTCCTCTTTAGTGCCATTGTATTGGCCCATTCTCTGATGGGACCAAAGAGAATCAAGAAGTTTGGGATGCCTGAATGGCTCAGTTGGCTAAGCATCTGCCTTCATCTCAGGTCATGATTCTGGAGTCCTGGGATCCAGCTCCACATCGGGGTCCCTGCTCAGTGAAGAGCCTGCTTCTCCCTCTGCCTGCTGCAGCCCTGCTTGTTCACCGCCCTCCCCACTCTATCTCAAATAAATAAATAAAATCTTTAAAAAAAGAGAGAGAGAGAGAGAGAGAGAGAGAGAGAGAAGAAGAAAAAGAAGATAAATCCTACATCACCTAGGTCACTGCCATTACTACCTGGATTCACTGGCACACAAGATGTTATAACAGACATGCTATCGTAGACCAGGTACACAGTAAACAATTTTATGTTTCAGATGCAGAAGCCACCCCATTTGTTAGACCTGTGATTTCTGCCAAACTTGAACTATTTGTATTGCAGAGAAGGAAGGCACACGGGTTGGGAAACTGACCCTGTTTACTCCTGAAGAATTCAATACATTAACTTGACCCCCTCTTGGGGCTACTGCTATCTTACCATTGTTGAAACTTTTTCACTTTCCTATCTAATCAGCCAACTCTGGCCATAGCACTGTTGGTCTCGAAATTAAACTATGTCATGTTTTCAGCTTTTCAGTCTCTTTAGAGTTCAAAAATAACATGTCTTTTGTCACAAAGGCTGGTCCAAAATGAGCCAAATATTAAGGTATTTGATGGATATCCCACATTCACTACCATCTTCAAAAATCTAGTATTGCTGAGCGTCTGAAAAGTCTTCCTTAAAAATCAGTTTAAAAATATTTGACTCTCCCTACCTCTATCTGGGCTACACACCTGAGTAAGGTAATTTGGTCTCTGAAGGCCACTGTCCTCAGAAAAGTATATGTATATATTTTGATTGACTTCTGGATACTCATCAGTAAGAAAAGAGTTGGGGTTATGTTGATCTATTTAGAAAATTCAGGGTTCTCTTTGACCACTCCTGGACATGATGCTTCCTTCTTTTCCCTAACTGCACACAAACCCACTGTGGACACAGCATCCATCCAGCTCTCAACTTCACTCCCATAGGAGTTGGAACAAAGGGAACCAACACATCATGCTTATACTCACATGGCTTGCCCTGCTATAATAAAATCCTTTGTCTCTGAACCAGGAGTCCTGTGTCTTCTACCAGAATCCACACAACAATAACAAATTTGTTTGTAAGAATGTTGAAGTAAAATCTCAGATATGACAATTTCTGATTTAATTGCAACTTTCTATTCTTGGGTTACTGATCTGAAATCTAGGTGATTGAAGCTTTCCTAACAGCAAGAGAAGGGAATTTGAAGTAAATGTCCAAGCCTGGCTCAATATACAAGTGTTAAAGTTAATGAAAACTGCTTTTATTTTGTCATCCTTTTTTTTCCCTTTTTTTTTTTAAATAGGCTAACAATAAGGTATTATGTACACTAAAGAGAATTGTCTATGAATGTCAGATCCTATGTTTTCTAAATTACAAATTCTAAGATTATGAAAGAAAGATACTGAAGTTGGGGATAGCTGTTCTATTATTATTTACTCAAAATTAATGGTAAAGAATTCAGCTAAGCAGTAGGTTCACACACCCTATTTTAAGATGTTTAAATTAATTAAAAAAATTTTAATTAAGATTCACACCTTATTTCAGATGCTTAACCTGAAACATGGAGAGGATTATAATAAAATGAGAATTTAGTAATACCTGGATTTTAATGAGGCTTCTATTTTTGTAAGAACTCTGCTTTTCAACAGCAATTGCTCTTCTTAGAGCTAAGATTGAGCTGTTCATTACATGTGTGCCTTTGAAAGAAAATAAACACCAGACAACTTGAGGCCTTGAAAAATGTCTTAAGTGCCTCCTCATTGCTGTTCAGCCTGTGTGGTCTTTCTCTCCCGCTGTTCACCACCCACTGGTCAATCAACGACAGTCAATCAGCGAAGAGTAGCAGCAGTTACCAACAGGAGAGATCTCATACAGTTTGAACTGCCAACCCATGAGCTGCCTCCGAAAGGCACAGGCCTGAAGAAATACATATCTGATTCCTATCTGGCTTCTATGATTTTTGTCTTCATCAAAAATATCACATAAAGAATAAGATTCAATTAAAGAGACAGATTTTGTTTTAATTGTTTTCTTGAAGATATGTAAGTAAATAAATTGTTTGATTTAGGAATATGGCTCAGCTCTATCTCCAAATTTTCCTAAGGATCTCTAAGTCAAGTGATGATAAATGATTGCCTTGTTTACTGAAGAGTCAAAAATCCTTTGCTATAGTTCTGGGGTGAAATCTTTCATTTCTTATTTTTGCCAGCTTTCCCTGATACTAGTGAACTATGAACTTGGTTTAGCAGCCTGTATGTGACATACAGAACGGAAAAGGGGACTTGTGAGCCTGAAGGAGTAATCACATTGACCTACTAAAGAATGAGAATTTTAAGTTTCCAGATACATACTCAATAGACTGCATATTACAAACATATATACATACATACATTTATGTACACACTTTCTTTTATTCCTATTTTGTTTGATCAGCTTTTATTTGTATGTAAATATTAGATTTTTATTCATATTATACATCCTCTTTGAACTTCATTTTTTTAATGTTTTAAGTTTTTATTAATTCTAGTTAGTTAACATACAGTGTAATAATAGTTTCAGAAGTAGAATTTAGTAATTCATCACTTACATATAATAGCCAGTGGTCATCATAACAATTCTTTCCTTAATATCCATCACCCGTTTACCCCAACTACTGCCTGCTTCCTCTCCAGTAACCCTCCGTTTGTTCTCTTATGAGTCTTGTGGTTTGCCTCCCTCTCTTCTTTTTTTCTTTCTCCTATGTTCATCTGTCTTCTTTCCTTAAATTCCACACATGAGTGAAATCATATGTTATTTGTCTTCTCTGTCTTGTTTTTGCTTAACATAATACACACTAGCTCCAACCACATGGTTACAAATGGCAACATTTCATTTGTTTTTATGGCTAAGTAATATTCCATTGTTCCAATATTTCATAATCCATTCCATTCCAAATGGAATTGATTCCATTCCATCAGTCAGTTTATGGCTAAGTATATATTCCATACACACACACACACACACACACACACATACACACCCCACCTCTTGGTTATCTATTCATCAGTTGATGGACATTTGGGCTCTTTCAATAATTTGGTTATTGTTGACAATGCTGCTATAAACATCTGGGGGCATGTATCTCTCTGAGTCGGTATTTTTTTTATCCTTTTGGTAATACCTAGTAATGCAATTGCTGGTTTGTAGGGTAGTCCTATTTGGAGCATTCTGAGGAAACGCCATACTGTTTTCCAGAGTAGCTGCACCAGTTTGCCTTCCCACCAACAGCCTAAGAGGGTTTCCTTTTCTCCACATCCTCACCAACTTGTGTTATTTTCTGTGTTGTTACTTTTAGTAAGACATACATTTCAAAGATTATTATATTAATTGGTTTCTTAATTTCTTAATGTGTTTATTCTTCTATGCGGTGTCAAGGGCAAACTACTTATGGTGAGTTTTATGGAGAAAAAGGAAAAGAATGATATAATCACTAGAATCTAGGATTTTACAGTTAGGAAAGAAAAACAGTACATAAACACTATGCTAGGTCAATGTCAGATGTTTACATATACTAGAATGGAGATGCCAATCAAAAATGTAAGCTTTAGAAGAGAAGGAGGTCATTTTTGGCTTTGGTGTGAAGGAAGGTTCGTGAAGAAAGTACAGCGAAAGCTAGGGCCAGAGTGTTGTAATGAGTAAATCTAAATCACTGTGAGGTTGATTTATTAGTGAGAAACTTGCTGCAACTTGTACTCTATTTTCATCGTATTCTCAGAAATGTGCCCGATAAGCTCAAATTGTTCCTATCTCAAAGCAGGTCAAGTTTTTCACAGAATTCTAGCATTCTAGTTCAGGATTTTTGAACATTTTGATTATGCCCGCAGAAATAAATGTATTTTACATCATGAGCTAGTATGCACATACATGTATATTCAACTAAAGCAAAATGTTGATATAACAACAGCTACTCTCCTTATATATATTTTTTAATTTTATGGAGGTAGAACTCCTACAGTGAAGCACACTTTTCTAGGCCCCAAGAAGTCTTCCTCATATCCCCTTACACAAAACATTCCCCAAAGAGGTAACCACTATCTGGAACTCTATTATAAATGGTAGTTTTCCTGTTTTCAAATTTCATGTGAATAGAGTATCTGGCTCTTTCCTATCAATATTATGTAAATTCTTCCTCTCATTTTTATTTAATTTCAGATATAGACTAATATATTTTAAAATTGAGATTTAACTCATATATAATAAAGTTTACTATTTTAAAGTTACAGCTCAGTGGTTTTTGGAGGGAGCCTGTGTCTTGGGTTATACAACTTCCTTCTTGGGCAGAGATCTAATTTCAGTTGGAGGTGAGAGGTTAGGGCCTTCTTAGATCTTTCCTGAGCGTATGCCCAGACTTGGACACATGCATAGTCCTCTGTATGCATCTGGCCTTCTAGATTCCAAGAAATGTATCAGAATTTGGCAAAGTTTCCAATGGACATCGTTTCTCAGATTTTTCTTTTAAGTTTTAGCCAACTGTTTGCCCCAGTTTTTTTTTTTTTTTTAAGTATTTTATTTATTTATTTGATAGAAAGAGAGAGATCACAGGTAGGCAGAGAGAGAGGAAGGGAAGTAGGTTCCCCGCTGAGCAGAGAGCCAGGCGCAGGGCTTAATCCCAGGACCAGAGGCTTTAACCCACTGAGCCACCCAGGTGCCCCTGCCCCAGTTTTATTTATTGCATCAGGCACCTGTGATGTTCAACAAGTTGCCTCTGATTGTTTTTAACAAGTGCCTAAAGAAAAAGCTGTTTTTAACTTTGTCAGTGGATTCTTCCAGGGAACTACCAGACAGGTCAAATAATGACATTTCTCTGGGGATGTGGTATGAAAAACCTCCATCCTTCTTGGACTCCCTCCAGTGGTCAACAGTCTGCTGGATTCACTATGATTGTGGCTGTTCTACAAGTCTACCATGGGAGATAGGAATACGGTAAGGTAAAATGCTACAAAATGACACATTTTTACAAAGATCCAGCCAGCTCCTCAGTTTGCTGAAAGCCTTTGTTTAATTTCCTGAGTTCTGAAAAAGTTGGATCTATTTTGCCATTGTTTCTATACCTTTTATGGCCATTCTTACTCTGCTATATTCCCCGACATCACCTCAACCTTCATTTTTTTTTTTTTTACATGCTGTAATATTTTCCAGTCTCTTTTGCTGAAATAATGATTACCACTCACTGAATTTTTAACAACCTACTCATAGGTTGAATTCCACAGATTGAAAAATCAGGATTCTAGTCACTTAAGAGCATTTATGTAGTTTCAGTATTAAGAAGCATACAATCTTGTAGAGAACAAAAATGAAAGTAAATAGACATAAACAAAGTTGGAAAGAATGTGAGAATACTTACAGAGAAACAAAATGTGAGGGTATTAGATAGTCAAGCTCTCAACCTGCACATTTGCCTTGAGTTCTGTGAAGCAGTAAACAAAAATATATTTGACTTATATTATCTATACGAGGCTATTTCAAGTCTCTACTTCATTTTTTATCTATTGCGCTACTGTTTTGAGCTAAATTGTTCCCCCATTCATATGTTGATGTCCTAACCCCCCGGATCTGAGATTGTGACTGAATTTAAAGATAGAGCCTTTAAAGAAATAATTAAGGTGGGGCGCCTGGGTGGCTCAGTGGGTTGAAGCTTCTGACTTCAGCTCAGGTCATGATCTCAGGGTTCTGGGATTGAGCCCTGCATCGGGCTCTCTGCTCAGTGGGGAGTCTGCTTCCCCCTTCCCTTCTCTGCCTACTTGTGATCTCTGCCTGTCAAATAAATAAATAAAATCTTTAAAAAAAATAAAAATAAAAAATAATTAAGGTAAAATTAGTTCATACAGGTGAGCTCTAATCCAATACGATTTTTGTGTTTATAAGAAGAGGAAATTTGGACACGGATGACACACAGATAGAGGACAGAGCATATGGAGACAGAGAGATGATGGCCATCTGCAAGCCAAGGAGAGAGTCTTAAAAGAAACCAAACCTGTTCACCCTTTGATATTGGATTTCTAGCCTCCAAAACTGTGAGAAGGTCAAATTCTATTGTTTAAGTCGCACGGTGTGTGATATTTATCATAGCGCTAACAAACTGATACAGCTACTAAGCATATATACCTGGTTTGCCTATGCCTCTTTTTCATTTATTTTTCCCACTTACTCAGATTAATGTTGTCTTTAATGACATATTATTGTGCATGAGAGGCATAAAGCCCTAAAACCATACCCTCAAAAAAAAAAACCCTTATTTTTTTTGTATTTTGGAGATAATTATTACAGTTTTCTAATGACTTTCACCTACTCAGTGGAAGTTTTTTGTGGATTTTGCATATATTTCATATCCTAAGTAAAAGATTAAGTCTACAAAATTAACTGAGATAAACTTATCCTGTGGCTCGTCTTTCCCTATGCTCTGAGACACAGAATCCCCCCATTTTTCTCTTGGTTTAGGCTACAAGTTTCACACTAGAAGCAGATCGTTGTAGAGGTGTGATCCCATTTTCTCTGCTTCATCAGTACTCTTGGGTTGCTGAACCTTAGTGCCTCCAATTCTATCCTGAATTGCTTGTACAAGAGGGGATCATTTCCCTGGTTGGATCTGCTCAGGTGGTTTTAACTCTATTTGACTAGTGAGGCTGCTCATTTGGGTCCAAACTGTGTGCTCCATTGTAGCGTGAAGACCAGATACACACTTTTTACTGTGACCTACAACCTGCCATGTTATTCCAAATGAGTTCAGTATGAACGCCCAATAGCTTCAAGGTTTAAGGTCTATAAATCTCAACCACAATATCAAGAACTGAATCTTTGCACAATCTTCATACATGCTGAATATCATTTATGTGGAAATTATTTTAAGCAACATTATTTCAAAGATGAAAACTTTGAACACTATTTTCTTTTCCAGAGCTGTTTCTTTAGCTGTTTGTTTAGAATATTTTGGTGGGAAGGACAAATTGTTTTCCTGTTACATAAAGCTCATTTGTCCCCCTTCATGTCATCTTGATTTACAGGGTTTTTTGTTTGTTTGTTTGTTTTTGTTTTTTTCCTTAATAGCTCCGACAAGTTATGTGCAGTGGATATAAAAAGTTGGCCATGTTTAAAGGGCATCATTTCCACATGTGTCCAGATATTCTGGCAATGAACTAAACCAAGAAATTGGAAATAAGCATGTCAGCAAACTAGTAAGCTTTTATTAAACACTCCAAAACTTTATATACTTATTTATAACATTTGTATCGAGCATGTGTGAGTTGTTGGTCGAGGAACTGACATTTATTGCTGTGGTTGGCTATGACTCTATATACCAAAAGAGGTAAATGACTTGATTTGAAATATCTCCTATATAAATAAATTTTGATTAAAAACACTTTAAGAATTCAATAAATCAGTAGTAAATAAATTACTTTATAATGCAACATCTAGGACTTGGAGATGGTATTTTTTACTACCACACCAACAATTATAGGTAATGTAGATGGAATAGGATTTCAAAAAGTTTTATCCTAATACTGAAAAAAGTAAATATTAGTTGTAGTGAGTTGTTAAGACTTGAAAAACAAATGGCATATGGATACTGTTTTATATAGGAGAGATTCTATAAAAAGCCTCACATTATTTTGCTTATTTATGTTTTGATTTCACTTTTATCATCAATGATGGAAGGACTACACTCTCTTCTTAACCCTCTAGGCAACAAGTAATTCTTGGTAGCTGTTTCTATCACAGGTAAGTTATCTCAGGAGGGGAAGTAAGGTGCTGTCTTGCTGTGAAGCTTCACAGTGGCTAAATATCCAATTCTAAAGATCCATAGGCATCGGATTCCTATCAGAAGCCGTGAACCAAGTGATAACCTGTGCCTTTTCCCCTCTCCCAGCGGAGCTGGGAATAGTTCAGCAGAATTTTAGCAGTCAAGGGACTCTGCCTAATAAAATGGACGTATTCTCAATCTATTTTGACCAGTTGTACCCACTTAGAAAAAATAAGACACATGAAAATCCAAGTTTGGAAAACAAAATTAAAAAGTGATATTTAAATCTTCAAATACCATAACATTAGTTTTCTTAAATACATAAGCCCAAGTGAATTTTAAAATACAACTTGATTCCGTTTGAATTCAGTTCAATGGGGCACTGGGCACTGAGGAAGATACAAAAATGTGGCAGATAGGGTTGAGAAGTTTTCACTATAATGCAGGAATAAAGCCTGCAAGCCTCAGTGTAAGATAAGGGACAAGATTGCATAGAATAGACTGGCAAAGTCAGTTTTATACAGGAGGGCTCAGTTTACAAATCGGTTTGATGAGATATTTGGTCCAAATGATTTTGGGAGCCCTTCAAATTTCTGCATTTACACAGTATAGGTACTCCAGATAGTAAGAAAAGGAAAAAAGTAGTGACTAATTTAAAAAGGTTGCTTATTTGATTTTAAAATGGGAAAGGGTTCAATACGGGTTTTAAGAAAATGCAGTATTTGGACTGATGCCCAGAGAGAATATCAAGTTGTAGAGAACTACAGGCAAGTAAAAAAGTAGAAGTGATGTTGCATGTATGTGCGGAGAGTTGCATATTGAGGAAATGGTGGTGGTTAAATGGAGCAATCACATGTTTCCAGATACTGGGGAGACTTAAATGATAAGCTAAGAAATTTTGATTGGTTCTTATGGGAAGGGAAGTCCTATGCAGAAACTAGCAGAAAGGAGGAGTGTGTGTGTGAAGAGAGGCATTTTGGAAAATTATCCAGAAGTGGTCAACAAGGTAAATGAAGGACGGTGGAGACCAATGAGGAGCATACCGCAGAAATGAGACACCAAGGAGCAAGTCCAAGATGGGTGCAGTGGCTGTGCAAACACAATGCAAACAAGCATCAAGATGTTATTAGAACTATGGAGTTCTGTTGAAGAATTCTATTAATAAGAACAACAGAGGTCTGATATTACTCAAACTCGGTTCAATTTCCTTAGGTTTTGAATAGCCAGGCATCTATATCATCGTTTTCTTTGTTCTAGTTCCCCAGATAAGAGTTTTCAGTTCAAACCGGGCTGGTTTTTAATTGACAAACAGAACAAATTGACCATGGCTATAAGGCAAAAGACACATTTACCAACAGTATGTTCAGTAATCCAGAGAATTACTAGGTAATCTAGAACCAGGTTAGTGGTCTGCTAGGAGCTAAGAAGATTGAAACTACCATTTAAGGGAGAAATAGTCTTCTTTTTTTTTTTTTTAAATTCTGGGACTGCTAACTTCTCAGTCTCACATTCCATTGGTAAACTCATCTACCCTCTTAGATTATCAAGTCCAGGAACAGAGTTTGTTGCAAAGGTGGTCAGTATCCCCTCAGCCTCAGTAGAGACAAAGGAAGGAGAACAGCATAGGTTTCTACACAAGCCTGGGCATTAGAGATGATGGACAAGCAGATGAGCAAGATAAGGGCCTTATACCTTTTTCAAAAGTCAGAATGCTGAAGGTCCTACTGTCCTTTCCTCTGCCTGTTTACTAAGTTTGCTAAGATAAAGATATTAGTTTTAGAATTCCTTTTTTTTAAAAGATCTTATTTATTGGACAGACAGAGAGTGAGCACAAGCAGGGGAAGCAGCAGGTAGAGGAAGAGGGAGAAGCAGACTCCCCACTGGAAGCCCAATGTGGGGCTCGATTCCAGGACCCTGGGATCATGACCTGAGCCAAAGGCAGACGCTTAACAGCTGAGCCACCAGGCACCCCTAGTTTTAGAATATTAGTTTCAGATTTGATGACATCTACATGCAAGACTCACATGCAAGGCTTACATAAACTATCACACATCTCCATATTAATGTGTCCCCAACCAGGATTCATTGCCTAGCCATCCTTCATCAACACTACAGAACATACCCACGCACACACACACACACTCCTTTTCCTTTTCCTGTTGTTCCGCTTTTATAAAAGTGAATAATATTTTTGTCCACACAATTTTTCAAGACCACAGTGTAGGCAGAAACTGCTGTCTTCCCCCATTCTACCACCCATGTTCAATCATCATGCCCATGGATTCATTTTCAAGATCTTTCCTTATTCAGAGCATCACCTAGATAAAATCGGAATTGCCCCCTCTCTGGGGGCATTCTGCCTTCCACTTCTCCTCTCTGCTATTTTCTGAACTGCAGATCTTTAAATCATTTGAGTATTTTCATCTCCTTAAGAATAAATTGAAACGTCTCTGCATGAATGAGGAAAACTCCGTTTCTGTCTTACCTCTCATTTACACTACTTTCATGCTCTGTGTTCTAGCCTCTTTAAACAGGTGTGATCTTTTTTTGTTCAAGCGTGTCATACAAGGGTCCCTTTCTCTTAGAAACACTTCCCACTCTCACTGACTGGCTAATTCTTATTTATTCTTCATTATTCTTACATATTCTGCATTCTTCATTATCTCATTATTCACTGCAAATGGGACTTCCTCCAGTGACATCCCCCCAGTGATTTCCTCACTCCACCCTGCTCCCTGACCCCGGAATTTACACTAGACGACTTCGACAGCTTGCCGTTCTCTGCCATTGAAGCATTTGTCTCTGGTGTATTTTTGCCTGTTGACCTGTTGGTATCTCTTTTAAACTCTCATCTCCTGCAGCCGCTAATCTGTAAACCAGGGATGATGATACTTATGGTGGTTACAATGTTTGAACACCGGGTGCGGAACGTGCAATGTAGCGGCTGATTAATCAAGAGTGGCTATTACCACTGTCATCACTCCTACCGAGATTAGCCATTCTATCCAAGTGGTTATAAGGACTGCCCTGTTTGAAGAAATAGTGCAAGAGGATTTGGAAACAGAAGGTAGAGAATGAGGAATAAAGAAATTAACCGGAATAAATGGAAGGGTTGGCACTGGCTTCTTAAATTACTTCTTAGACACACTTCATTACCAGTTGCTTGAATTTAGTGCAGTGAGAAACCTTATCTCTGTGGGGATGCATCATTTGGAGAAATGTGGACTTTCCAGCCCAGCCTGACATGGTTGTCTCACTCTCTTGTTGAAGCCTGTCCCCACCCTGTTTGAAAATAAGTCACTTCACATTCTCTGGCTCAATAACCTTGTCAGGGGGAATGATGGATGTAGGATTGAAACAACCCACATACAATTACAAAGAGCAAGGCTGAGAATAACACTACAGCAAGTAATTAAAAACAATTCTGCTCCCTTGGAAACTGTCCCCTGCCTCCCGTCACCCTGGCCTCTATGTCTTGGCAATGTCGGCTCGCTCCTTCTGCCAGCTCGCTTTGGCTGGCTTTGGCACGCTGTGCAGCTGGCAGTCTTTGTCCCTGTTACTGAGTTCCTCTTCAGAGCTGCCAGGCTTTGGTCAAAGGCTGCAGGAGGCACTTTGAAGCCCTTCCAAACATTTGGGCTCATGGGTGGGAGGTTGGTTTATTATGATGTGCACTTAAGCCACTTTTTTTTTCTTTTCCTGACCTGATGTATCCTAGGTGATTTAGAATTTTATTTCAGAATTGGGGTAGAAAGAAAACATTTTTGGACCTCCCGGAGAAGGAACCCAAACTCTACATTTGTCCCTGTGCCACACACATTCATGTATATCTTCAAAAGGAATTCAGGTAGGTATATAAATAAAATAGATACAATTTTAGCGAACGCTACTTCCAGAAACATTTAGTCAGAGATGATTAAAACCAAACAGCCAGAATATCCTGTTGTACATGGAGTTTCCTACTTGCAAGCTGGTTTACAAATGTTGTTTTAATGTTGTTTTCCACAGGATCTTAGTCATTTGTTTGGAAAATAAACCAGCAACTATTCTCTATAAATAACACAATCTGCCTTAGTCTCCCCTGCTGGCTATGGCCCAAATATAAACCCTTTAGGACTGAGAAGGGAAGAAAATTCTCTCAAGGTGTTGCTCTCAGAATCTGACTCAGAGAGGAACCTGAACCGGTCATTGCTATAGCCTGCAGCTAGCTCCTTCCCTCTTGTCCATTTTCCCTGTAGTCTCAGAACACAGGGCACAGTGGGGTTCTCCAGCAGCAGCACTGAGGACAACTGCGTGCCAGTGCTACCATGCCCTCTCTCTGCCACACCCGCCCGATTACACAACAGCATAAACCCGGGTTTGTTAGAATTCTTTTCCTCCACTCCTGAACATAATAAGCCTTTTTTCCCTCCCTTAGGGATGTAGGCTCAATTGTGTGCATTTGTCAACATATTCATCAATGAAATGTCAGCAAAATATTCTCTACAAATATTATCCGGTCAATTCTGAAAATACTTCACCTGGGCTTTCTTAGGAGCACATTTTCTATGGGTTCTTCAAAGATCCAAAGCAATTTTCAGACATCCAATTTCCTCATCACCGATCAAATCTGGGGTAAATATCCAGTCTATCTCATTGCACATTTCCAATCTGTAGGTTAGGCCTGGTTTTCACAGTAGGAGGGAAGATTGTGCACAATTGAGCCACTTTGGAGGACTGTTATAGGTTGTTGGTGGGGTTTTTTTTTTAACTGTTTCAAAATAAGCGAACACTTTCAGCAAATGACTTTTATCAATGCTGTTACCCCAGCAGGACCCTGCATATTTCTCAATTATAGTATTTTTCATAATTTGTTTGTTTTGTAAGTTTTGGGTATAAATAGAATTGTAAACATCTTGAAAAGAGTGACTTCTTTCATTTTTATTTCCTTAATGACACACGGGAGGCACATAATAAATTCTTATGGAAGGGACAGATAAAAACCAAAACAGCATAGAAGCCCCAAGTAAGAGCCACCTGACATGAAACAACAAGGCTTCCCAAATCAAAACAAACTTATAGTTCTCTGTACACTTCACTGTGCCTACATTACCGTAGAGCCTATCTGTTTTAAGAATGACTATAATTGCATTTTCTGTTCTCAAAAGATTTTCTCATTACTTACAAGAAGCCGCCCTAAGCTTCTCAGCACACTGTGAGTTATCTTTGTTTGGTCCTCTGGCATCTTCTTGAGGAGCCCTCCTTTCAGGGACAATTGCTATTAGTCCTAAACTGGAAAGATGATTCAAAACTAAACAAAACAAAAAAAAAAACACCCGGCTGAAATATAAAATAATTGATGGGATGACTACCTCCAAGGCTGGTTGTGATGGGGGCAGGGGGAGGAAGAAGATTGAATTTTTAGAAAATTACTTAATTGTATTCTTTTACAAGATTTAGCAAGCTGACAAATGGTATCATTACAGCCCA
Organism: Mustela nigripes; assembly: GCF_022355385.1. Taxonomy (NCBI): domain Eukaryota; kingdom Metazoa; phylum Chordata; class Mammalia; order Carnivora; family Mustelidae; genus Mustela; species Mustela nigripes. Next base: position 110,281,010 of record NC_081568.1, on the reverse strand, counting down.
GTGTTGCATTGAGCTCCATTCACCCTTCCGAGCTGGCTAAGGGCCCTTAGACAGACAATGGGCTGCATGGAAGAAATGCACAGATGAATGTAATCATAGGAACTGCATCTGCCCGGGCAGAAATCTCTTTCACAGTAATTGGCATATAGTTAGGACTAAAGCAGCAGATGTTGCTTTGCAGTTTGGAGAATCTGCTCTACGATCCACTAGAAACATGAGCCTTAATGGCTATGGTTGGACTGTCAGTACATGGCCCATTCAAATAGATTCTGAAGTTCTGGGCCTCTTTCAGGTTAGCCCATAGAGCTCTAGCAAGACAGAAGTCTGTGGGAATGTGTTGCTCTTGGCCTTCGGGGCTTTCAAGCAAAACAAATTTGACAGGCAAAGCTTACTTCTATGTAAATGAGGGTAGGGCAGGGAGATGTAGCTGGATTGTCTCCTCAACATCTCTGAATGAATAAACACTGAGTTCAGACAGAAATAACACATTTCCCGCAGCACTTGGTTTTCTTCTGTCATACGGGAAATGAACCAAACAAGTGGTAGCACAAAGTTTTCTTTGCCTTGGAGCAGTATGTAGGATTCCAAAGTGTTAACCTCACTACCGCAGAACCAGGAGGGTCAATATCAAGGGAAAGCATGAGAGAGAGCTTTCACACCACCCGCCAAATTATGGTTGCCGAAGCATCTTACAAAAGGTCATTTTTACAGAGGACTGGTGTCGGCCTCTAAAATCCCCCCCATCTCCGCCCCTAAAATGACACCACCAGGATCCTCTCCCCGGTTTATTAGAGCTATTATGGTTTATTTTGTCAAACAAGATTAAACTACCTGAAAAACGAATGAATAAATCTTAACCGATAGACATAATAAGCAATCAAATTCTCTCATCCTACTCTTCAAAATTCTCCTATGTACTTAACTTCTGTACTTATAATTGCTTGAATTTCTTCCTTAGAATTGTTGTCGGGCTTATTTTATAAATGAGGTCCTATAGACCAAACATGTTAGGTGATTATCACAAGACCACACAGAAAACTCGGAGCCAAACCACATTAATAACTATAGATTTCCAATAAAGTGTGTTTTAACTTCTTTGTCATTTCCCTCACCCAAAATAACCAACTTTCTCACATGAAATGAACTATTACAGATATTATGTGTTTTATTCTATGTACTTTGTAGACTTCTACCTTGTTCTGAGACGACAGATCTGAATTCGGCAACAGTAAGGTGAACATTTCTCGGACCTTTGTAACCTAAGTTCTTTGTTTCACTCCATGTCTTGCTCCCCTCCCTTCTTCCTCCTCACCTTCCTACTCTCAAATATCTGTCCTCTGCCTGTCCATGACTATGTATTGGTCAGGTCTTCTGAGCAATTGGCAGTATCTTTTTGCTGTTAGGGAATGATAAGACAGGAATTTTTATAATACATATGGAGGATTAAAGAATGATGAGAGGGGCAGCAAAGATACCATGAAGCCCAAAAGATTCTTCCTCTCCTAGAAATAGCCATTTCATTGTAGAATAGTGAGAATACATGCTGACGTAATAATTAATAAATGGTAACAGCATCTTGTATTGTGACACTCTGACTCTCAAAAAAGCACGTTTGCAGAACTTCAAGTGGAATAAGAAGGCAGAGGGAGCACTCCCAGGATGGGGGTGACAAGGTATCCCGGAGCAGTTGAGGGATCAGGGTTCCAGAAAGAATACCCATCAACCAACCGATTCTTAGATAGGTATCTTAACTGTGTCTACTTTTGGTGGTAATAAAGGGACCCAATCTGACCACCCCATATTTTCCTTCCTAACTTTTCCATGCCTCGACACTGACACTAGACCACCTTTACTGAGAATGCCTAGATCATCTCTTTGGTTTCCACTCCCAAGGCTGATCTCCTTGAAGCTATTTCTCCCACTAATTAAGTCTTCTCCTATAGAAGTGCAAAGGCAGAAGTTGCCCCCTAAGCATCTGGAAAATATATTGCCTTCCAATTTGCTCCAGCTCTAAATAGATGGGATAACCGTGAAGAGTGAGTGAGCTATTACTCTCTGTACCTCCCTCTTACCTGATGCCTGATTACTTGTCAATATCTACCACAGTAATGTAAATTCTATGCGGGCAGAGGTAGTATCTCTCTTACTCTTTGTTTTATCGCCAGCATGTAGCATAATGCCCATTAGAGAGAATGAAAGAATAAATGAGTAAATGAATAAATGACCAAGGAGGGGGGGACAAATGGAATATTCAATGGGAGGATCTATAAGGATCATTCGTTCATCATGGGACACTCATTTATTCCCATCTATGTACCTTTCTACTTGGATAAACATTTTTCCTTTCTGTTGACAATCACAGTTTTGTGACCAAGCATTGGCTTTCATCATGTATATGTAGAGGATTCTTCCTCCCAAAGACCCAAAGGCCAATCTCGCATAAAAAGCAATCTATCAGCTTACTGATGGCTTTTGATCAGTTCCAGCTACACCACTGAGATTCTTACTTGGGTAAAATATGCCTTTCCTAAATCATTGTGACAAGCTCACAGTGAGTGTTTGCTGCTAACAAACGATCAGACTCCAAGACAGAGAGGGATGGTGCCTAGCCAAGAACATTTGCATCTCAGGATCAAAGCCAGTGGATTGTAACAGTAAAGTCACCTAATCCACTGAGCAGGACAGAGGTCACCACCAGAGAGGTGAAGACCACAGGTCAGAGGAGGTGTGAGAGTGCACAAGAACACTACCACAGGAAAAAAACTGCCTTGGAAATTGGACAATGGTTTTGGAATATTTGATGACCACATATCAAACTTAGCTAGCCAGAACATTTATTTTATTATTTATCTGTATACTTTATCTTGTTCTTACAGAAAAAATCTAAAGTGAGTGTGCCAGAAAATAATTATGTCAGGAGTTAAAACCTATAACTTTTAGTATGGGAAGGCCAAAGGGAGGATTGTTTGAATGCATTTGTTTTTTTAAAATATTTTTGCATTTATGTTTTATTTGGACATCTTTCATATTTTAGGAGTTTAGAACATTCCAAAATGAAGCCACACTGTGAAGACCTAACCTGACTAGAACTCTTCCTAATTCCCATACATTTCATGACTTTTTAATACACAAATTTTAAGTCCAAGATTTGCCATCAGTTTCAGTATCTCAGTGACTTAGAAGGTAATTAAGAGTTTTGGTTAAAGAAAAAGTATGTTTTAAAAAATGAATGAGAAGGAAAAAATAAATTATGTCTATTTACTAAGCTAACATTGGAAAATATTTTTAAACAACAGTTGATTTTGTTGAACCAGTACAGCGAAGTGTTTATACCAATTTGTGTCAAAAATTAGTTTATTCAGTTTATGCACACAGATGAAAAACCCACTTTGTGCCACATACCAGGCTTGCTAAAAGCCATTCAATTTTTACAGATGTCATATGACCTTCACTTAAGTAAAAACTGCCAAAAAAACTTAAACATGCAAATGCAGAGAGAAAAATAAACCACATTCTCAGAAAACTATCAAAAATTCAACAGTTTTCATGATTTTGCCTCACTTGCTTTATCTGTTCTCCCTCCAATTTTTTTTCTGAAGTATTTTATAACAAATCTCTGTAACATGTCCTTTTACCATTATATACTTCAATCCAGATTTATAAAAAAATATGGAAAATTTCTTATGTAACTGCAATTCTGTTATCGTATGTTCAGGGTCACCTAATGGTCTATATTAAAAATTCCTCTTGGGCGCCTGGGTGGCACAGATGATTGGGCGTCTGCCTTCAGGTCAGGTCATGATCCCAGCATCCTGCGATCAAGTCCTGTGTTGGGATTCCTGATCTGCTGGGAGTCTGCTTCTCACTCTGCCCCTCCCCCTCTGCTCATGTTCTCTCTCGAACACGTACTCTCTCTCTCTCTTAAATAAACAAGTAATATCTTAAAATAAAATAAAACATTGTTTTATTTTAATTACTCCTCAATCTTATTTGAATTTAAAACTTTTGGGAAAAGGGAATTTAAAATAAAAACAAGAATACCTTTTACCAACACAAAAATTACTGAATTTATTTTATTTTTTTTAAGAACTCTATTCATTTGAAAACACTGTGAAATTTGTTTTGTAAGCATTATGTATTGGGTTCAGTATTTGAAACCACGTATCTTTTTTAATAGCATAAATATTTGACAAATTACATGCCAATTATATCAGTATCCAGACTACTTCTCCTTTTCCCTCATATTTGCCACATATAAAGTCACGCTTGTTCTCACAAACCTTTGAGGATAATCCACTGACATCACTCTGGTGTATTAACTTTTGAGAGAGAAGGAACTTGAAACCATCCTTTCCAGCTCTATCTTCCTGCTGGTTCCATGTTTGGCGCTATGCCGCCATGGGAATAATAGAGCATTCCAGTAAAACATGGCTTTCTAACTATAAGAAATGCTAAGACTAGGTCAGAAAACACTGTAATAACTTGCCTGGACTTTTTTTTGGTGTCCTTTTTAGTCCTTTCTAAGCTTAAATGTAGGCTTTGAACCCTGCCTCCTGACATCAGAGAGACTCTGCCAAGACTGACAACTTCTCTTCAAATAAATCAGAAAGCTTTTGAAGACTCATCAGGAGTGACCTCCGCAATATGAGTTTAGTGTGCCAAGTTTATCATACAATACAGTTTCTGCTTTGGAGAAGTTAGAATCCTATACAAGTTTTCATTATTACTTCATTGAGATTCATGTAGCTCTGAGGGATCCCACTCTTCCTCCACCAAGGATGAAAACCACTGGGAAAGAGGAATCTCCATTTTCAGCTGCGCGTTTTTGAACTCCGATAGGCTAATGAAGAGAAAAAGTAGAAACTCCTTGTTGTTGAGATTTTCCTTTAGAAAATCTTTTGTAATAAAGAGAATGCGTTCTTGTTTCGTACAGTGCTTTATTTTTATACCTGTATAAAGAGCCCATACCTGTAGTTGACTTTTGACACAGTCCTTCATTCAATATTTACTTTGTTCCCATTTTATGCAGTCATATAAAGCATGCCCTAAGTCTACCAATCTGGATAAGCAAAGTCCTTGATTTCAAGCGGCAGACAGTCAACTATGAAATACAGTTGAATTAAGCAATGGTCACAGAATAATAGAAGCAGATAAACTCTGTCTAGTTTCTCGCCTCATCTTTGCTGTTATCCTGATTCTACACTGCCACCTGACTATAAAACCTTGTCTTTTCACTCAAAGTCTGGTCATGCTCTTTGTATGGTGTCTGACATTTATTTTTAGTCTTCTCCTTCCTGATCCTGGCTTACTGTTCTATCTCGGCAAGCCACTTCCACCTACAGTCTAGACATGAACCACTTGAAGTTACTTCTAATTCTGTGATTTACAGATTTGTAAAAGACTGGGGGAGGACCAGGAAAGGCATATGTCTTACATAAAAGTTAAAGTCTGGATATCGTTATTTGCTGCAGAAGTTTTCATGGATCAAGTTTGCAAAACCATATCCAGTAAAATGGGAAAATCTTTAAAACTTTCCAAATAAGAATTTAGAAAATAATTAGTAACATGAAAGTCCTGGGTCAAATGGACTTAAAATGGATGAGAATATTCGAGCATCAGGAAAGCATCTTATTTGTGTCAGTGAACAATTGAGGGATCAGCTGTATACATTTGTGTTCCTCTGTGTACATTTTGGCTTGCAATTAGCTTTAACTCAAGGGTTTAAAGTTTAGCAGCCAATTTTCACCATCATTAATTATTACGATTTTTGTTCATCATTGCTATGAGGTTGTGATATTTTCCTGCCAGAGGTGATTTTGATTTTCCTCTACATTTCCTCTCTTGGCTTTTCTTACTATGTCCATTGGAAAGAAGAAAATAACAATAGATCAATGTGGCTAAGTGAAATAAATCAGGTAGAGAAAGATAAATACCCTATGATTTCACTTAAATGTGGAATCCACAAACCAAATAAATAAAACAAGCAAAAAGCAGAATCATACCCATAATACAGAGAACAGATGATTGTCAAGAGGGAAGGGGTCAAAGGAGATAGGCAAAATGGGTGAAGGAGAGGAGGGGATATAGGCTACTAGTTATGGGATGAATATGTCACAGGAATTCAGCACAGAGAATTTAGTCAATGGTACTGTAAAAGTGTTACCTGGTGACAGGTAGTAGCTACACTTGGGGTGCGCATAGTATAACCATAAACTTGTCAGATCACTTTGTTGTACACCTGGAAGTAATGTAACATTGTGCTATTCTCATATTTAAAATAGGAAAGGAAATTCTGTAATATGCTACAATATGGATGAAACTTAAGGACATTATGGCTAAGTGAAATAAGCCAGTCATAAAAAGACAAATGCTGTATGATTCCACCTATATGAAATAGTTAGAGTAGTCAAAAGTCAAAATCATAAAGACAGAATGTAGGATGGTAGTTATCAGGGTCCAGAGGAAAGGGAGAATGGGAAGTTATTATTTAATGGGTACAAAGTTTCAGTTTTATTAAAAAAAAAAAAAAGGAAAAGAGTTGTGGAGATAGATGGTGTTGCTAGTTGCACAACAGTGTAAATGTATTTAATACAGCGGGACTGTACACTTATAGCGGTTAAGATGGTAAATTTTATGTTATGTATATTTTAACGATTAAAAAAAAGGAAAAAGAAAGCGATGTAGCCATGTGAAAACTTAGTGGTTTGTTATATGACTACTACTTTTCATCAGAGTTTAAATGTCCAGCATTAGTTTGCAATCAAATGAACCAAGAGATGTCCTTATCAGCCCCAGCTTTAAGAGTTAACACTTCAGTAAAATGTCAATGAAGACACCATTCAGATAGTCTTAACTCAGGCTATACAAGGAGGGTTTATTGCTTTACCTCTCTCTCTCTCTCTCTCTCTCTCTCTCTCTTTTAAAAATATTTAATTTATTTATTTGACAGACAGAGATCACAAGTAGGCAGAGAGGCAGGCAGGGGGCGGGGAAGCACACTCCCTGCTGAGCAGAGAGCCTGATGGGACTTGATCCCAGGATCCTGGGATCATGACCTGAGCCAAAGGCAGAGGCTTTAATCCACTGAGTCACCCGGGCACCTAACTCACTGAGCCACCCAGGCATCCCTATTGCTTTACTTTTTAAGAAGCACCACGTAGGTAATGAAAATTGTGCTTTAATTCTTACAAGGAGGAGAGGGGAAAGAGAAAGAGGAAAGAGGAATGTAGCAAAGGTAAATAATTCCTAATGAAGAGTGAATTATTCTTGCCTTTTTTTTACTTGTGCATAATATAGTTGAAGGAAAAACTGTGGCTATAGTTCCCAATCTTCCAATCTAAGCTTTTTTCCATACAAATGGGGGTGACATACCAATTTTAAAAGTAGAAACTTCCAAAAGTTTGTAAAACCCACTGAAGTGTTGTGGTGGGCTAGAAGCTAGTACGAGCCCAACCAAGGCTTCAGAAATCATTCGTCTCATCTGTGGCTTCTGATATGGAGACCAACCAAACAACAGTGAACATGATTTGAACCAGAGAAGAAACAACTTTTTAGATTTTAAAAATAGATCACAATTCTTTTTTCTTGAGAAGATAATCCAACTTCTAGAAATTATTAGTAACATCTGTTTTTATGAAAATATAAAATCAGAAGGAAAAGAAAAGTGTCCTGTTCTCACCTTAGTGGAAAGGGGTCTTGGTGTGATATACCAGTGCCATGCATTCATCGAAGCCCTTTCCTCATCCTGGGGATAAGACCATAACAGAAGTTCCACTGACTACAGAAGAGTGTTTTCTGGATGATGTGTAGTAGAGTGTCAGTGCACTTAAATCATTCATAAACTTTATGATAATGATAGTTGACAGAAAATTGCTCTTAATCCTTAATTCTCTATCACCTTGCTCTGTCCAGCAAGTCATAATATCTCTGTGAGTTGTGCTACAACTAAAAAAAATCACTAAGAGCTCAAAGATATTGTCCAACTTGCTTCTTAGAACATAACCAATGATGTATATCTGCAGAGAGACACGGTCTGCCAATTAGAATGTTTCATGAGGTCTTTGCTAAACAAGGTTCCCATCCCTGATTTTCGTCAAGGAAAAACTGGGTACAGTGACATTTAGAGTTTCAAGCTGACACATATTTGGAAACTATAGGGTTGATTTATTTGATTTTTTAAAAAATTTCTTTGCATACAAAATTCTTTACTTAGATATTTTCCAGAATGATTTGCATACATGAAAAATTAAGTTAGATCATTTTACTCCAATCAGGATTATAAGTATATGCATCAGGTAACCAGCTCAAATACTTATTGATTTAGGAGTGAGGGAGTCAGTTGAAAAAGACTGGCTGTGAAGAGGACCTTGATGCTATCATAGGTTGTTAGGGCATGTACCAAAATGGAGGAACATTCGCCATGGCCAATCGGAGAATAGGCTGGACCAGAGGGCTATAGCTGGGCCAATATATAGTGCCGGAAGTCTGCAGTAGGGTCACAGAAGCAGAAAATACTTAAAAATGTGCTTGCTACTGCTTCTTTAAACATCTTGTTCCCCACCTCTTCCCTTGAGTCACTTTGACCTCCTCAGTAAAGTTGGCTGCTAGGAATGGTGCCGGCTTCTTGGCAACCACCCAGTCTCCTCTATCCCACAGTCATGTTCTAGATGTTTTCCCTCTGCTTAAGCTCCTCTGTCCTGCAGCTCACAGTCCTAGCTTCCACAACCTTTGAGTCCTCAGCACCATAAAGATGCCTTCCAGCCTACTCCTATACTCTGGAGAGGGGAGGGGTGCCTTTAAATAAATGCAACTCTATGTATTTGCATTGTTCAATTCTGATTTTTGTTTATTCCCATCTCCGGAAGCTCCTATATTTTTAAGATTTTATTTATTTATTTGAGAGAGAGAAAGAGATGAAGCACAAATGGGGGGAAGAGGGTGGGAAGAGGCATAGGGAGGAGCAGACTCCCCACTGAGCTGGGAGCCTGACCCAGGGCTTGGTCCCAGGACCATGAGATCATGACCTGAGTAGAACGGAGCTGTTTAACCAACTGAGCCACCCAGGCACTCACCCCTCTTAAACTATGTTTTACCCCTGTTATAAACTAGTTTTTACCTGTTACTGAAAGTCTCACTCTAATTTACATTCCGGTTTTAGGTTTTCCTAATTCAATCCCCCAAGCTTTCTTGATTTCCTTGATAAACTCTTATTTTCTGCCTCCTGTTCATGCATCATCTTTAGTTCTAAGTCGTATCAGTGGGGTAGTGGGAACAACTGAAAGTACGGATGCCCTGGATCAACGGGTTCAACCCGTGTCACTGGCAAGTGACCATAAGCAGGGACTTGACTTCTCTTTCACTCAGACTCATGTGTGCAATGGACGAGTCAGATCAGATGATCTAGAAAGTTCTATCCCAAAACTTCCATGACTCTATAAATATTCCTATTCCTCTTGTTCTTCTTGCAACTCAGTTTTTAACGTTCATGTGGTAGCAACTCCCTCCTCCTCCCAAACTTTCCTCTGCAGTACTGAATACTCTTCATCAGGTTGTAATTAATTTAATTTAGATGTCATCTCTTTTTAAAAGTGTTCTTGAAGGAGTCGAATGTGGCCCTACTATGTGACTTGTTTAAGGACACACTCCATCAAAGTTAGTTCTATCTACTTGTACAGACTCCTAAAAGCTCCAGCCAGGCTATCTACGGACAGCCATGACTGCTCCAAAATGTCCCTCATATATATCATCCAGCTTTTTATGTAACATAGGTTTTCCAACAGAGTATTTTAAAATACCTTGAAGGAGCCCTAGAAATGTAACTTAATATAGATGCAGTCTATGAAGTGAGCTGTCATCAGAAGGAAATAAACAACTTCTGCAAGCAGGGTGGCTACATCAAGAAACGAATGTTACAAATACCTTTGTCAACCTCTTCAAAGAGAACAGTCATTCGTGTCCCTACAAACACAAGGAAACTCCAAAATTAGAACTCAACCCATGAATACACATATATACTTGTATGGGCATGAAGAATGATCAGTGGGAAAGAACAATATTTCCTTGCCAAGTTACTGTTTGCAAAGACAAACAAGATTGGGCCACAGAGACAAAATTTATAATATTTGCTGAAGATAGAAGTTAAAAATCTAAGCGGTTTTTCCTCTCTCTTCATTTTATATTTTAGGACCAACACAGTAGACAATGCTTTTTGTGTTCTACTTGTTATTATTTTGGAAAAAACAATGTGTGGCAAATAACTATCAAAAATCACTAATCAAAACTTCTGATACACTACCAATCATTTCTGCTCTTAGAAAGAAATGAAATACAGTAAGAGGCATTAAATAACACAAATTTGCCCTTAAGCTATAAGTAATGTAAAATTCTCAAAATATAAACAAAGGTGCTATTTTGAATTCAAAAAAAAACCTTCAATATTTTATTACTTAGAACATAAATATGAACATTTTGGGCATTTTTCCTTCATACTCTAACCATGAAGAGACAATAAATACACTTAATACTTCTGGAAACAGCAATAAGATGAGGTAAATTAGGAGGAACAAAATGTCACATAGTTCAACTTTCAATGCCATTAATACAGACTACGTATTTACTCATATGACACTAACCAGTCCTGAGAGCTTACTTTGACATTAAATTAGAGATCTTAAAGGCTACCTCAGATAAAGGTGATAATAAATAAAGACAGAGTGGTAATAATGTGGATAAAAATGTGCTTGAATTTACCATTACATTGATGGATGGATTCTATTTTTGCTGGGAACATTCATAACACTATTTCTGTCCAAACAGTATAGGAAAAGAATTTTATAGTTCTGTACCAGTGGTTCTTAAATTAAAGCATGCATCAGTAACTCCTGAGATTTTATTAAAACACAGATTGCTGGACCCTCCTCTCAGAGTTTTTTTTTTTTTTTTAAAGAATTTATTTATTTATTTGACAGAGAGAAATCACAAGTAGGCAGAGAGGCAGGCAGAGAGAGGAGGGAAGCAGGCTCCCCACTGAGCTGAGAGCCTGATGTGGGGCTCGATCCCAGGACCCTGAGATCATGACCCGAGCCGAAGGCAGAGGCTTAACCCACTGAGCCACCCAGATGCCCCCTCTTAAGAGTTTTTAATTCAGTAGCTAGTACTGCTTCTCCAGGAACCCCACTTTGAGAACTGCTGCTGGATAGGATACCTAAAAGCTACTTCATTTATCCCCCTGTGCCTGCACAGGAGATGGTGAACAAACCATAAGGTTTGTTCATGACAACTGGACCCCAGTTATATTCATTACATCATTAATGTTCTAACTTTAAAAGCAGCTCGAATAAAGCAGAGAGACTGCATCATAGGTCAGGGACCTTATGAGTAATATGAAAAACTGTCTGAATGTTCGTCTCTGGCCACAGAACAGGTAACAGATTACCGACAGCAGGTCTTGCCAGTAAGAGTTAGGACCTTTACATCCCGTACCCTAAGCAGAGAGGCTCTTCAGGGAAACTGTTACTAGTGGTGTCCTGTGAGTGTCACAGCTCTACTGCCATTGCAGAGAGGAGACTTAAACCAGAGAGAGATGAAGTCTAAGTGACAGAGGGCAGTGGGGGGTGAGGGGATGGGGCTGGGGTGGATGGGGTTGCGGGGGGGTGGGCAGGTACTTGGCAAACCATATAAATTCAGGAAAAGTTGTGCAGAATGAAATGAGGGAACGATGGTCTTTGCTCCTTTTTGAAACTCTAGATGATGCTGGGAAAATCACTTCATCTACTGGAGTCTATTCTCTAATTTGTAAACATGGCTGGGAGGACCATCTCCATTTCAGGAGATTTTGAAAATGAATGAGATAATAAATGCACCTGTACTCAAAAATGCACTATAAATCTAAGAGATGCTTCTGTGTTAACCTTTTCAAATATTCCCAGATATTACTAGATCAATAGCCAAAACAATGCCAAATTTCTCACCGATGTCCTTCTATTCAATAAAATAGTCCCTTGACAGTGTTCAGATAACACATTCATCTCTGCTTCCTTCTAGGCAGGGACTCAAATGTATTTTCATTTAAAACTTTTTAATTTTGTTATTGATTTATTTACTTTTTTAGATTTTAAGTAATCTCCACATAGAATGTGTGACTCAAACTCATAACCCCGAGATCAAGAGTCACACACTCCACCAAACTGAGGCCTCTCGTCTAAGCTCCTGTTAGGTATTTAGCCCTCAATGTGCTAGCCCTGAATGACCAATGGAGAGCTCACACTCAACATTTCCAAACATAGTCTGCTTTATCTACTCTCAAATCTGCACCTCGGAATGTGTTACTTACCAGTGTGATTACTCATCACCTAGGCAAGAAAGTTAGAAATGTTTATTTCTTTATTGATGTCTGTCCTTTTCTAAGATACTCAAAGGCCAAAACCATGTCTTTGAACCTATGTATCTCTAGAATGAGGATCAAAACCTGGAAGTTTACGGGCACTTAAAAGTGGATAAATAATGATTAGGTACACTCTGCCACTTGGTCCACTCTACCCTACACCTGATGCCAGCCAGCCAGACTGGCCAGTTTCTGATGAGAGCAGATCCGATCACAACACCTTCTTTCCATCCTCCAAGCACTCCTTTCTGCTCAACTCACACCAGATACATTCTAATCCCACCAGTCTTATAACCTAAACTTTGAAGTATAACTATCTTTAGTTTTTGATCTTGCATTTCCCCTTTGGACTTGCCTACTTCTCTGTTTGATCTTGACTTCTCTGGCTCAACTTATACTCTCTAAGGATTTTAACATGAAATTCAAACCTCAGATATTGTTTTGAGCATCTTGTAGAAATTCTTAGCCTCAGGCTCTGGTCATAGAAGGCTGGACAGGGTCACTTCAACCCGCTTTGAGGTGGGGCGTGGGTAGGCTTGCATACATATTTTAATAATACTAGTGGGAGTAGTTAGTCAGCGAGTGTCTGGGTTTTGTGCTAAGCATTTTGCATAGAGATTCTCATTCATTTCTCATGTTAATTCTATAAAGGAAACAGTTATTATTTCCTTTTTGTTCATGAGGAGATTAAAGTTTAGGGACATAACTTATTGTATGTCATCTAGCCCACGACTGACAGAACACAGATTGGAATCAAGACCAAATCTAAAGCACTAACTTTGAGATTTTCTAATTGCTAATTAGTAGATCAAATCTGAGTGTCAGATGTGTAATGTGCACCCCGCTCAGGCTACATCCTGCCAGTGCTGTGTAAGTTTGCTAAATAATAGAGTTCAGAGGTTGCTTGCTCAACTGTTCAGCAGTGGTCATTAAAGTAAACACATGGGTAAAGACTAGTAGCAAAGATGATCTCAGTCCTGCAAGCCCATGTGGAATACAAAGTTTACTCTTTCAGAGAAATAGGATTAGAAGAGACTACTTCTGTCACAGATCAGAAGTGATTTAAGAAGCTTAATCACCCTTGGGCACAGGATAGTTCTTCCCTTAATGTTTTTCAAGAGGAATGTCATGGGCTGAGTCTTCTGTCCTAAGTGCAGCTGTGAAGCATATAAAATAATTTGCCTGCCATAAAAAGCACTTGTTTCTAATTGGAAATGTAATGGATTAACCAAATGCCACACATGTGACTCTTAAAGGACTCCATTTAAAATAATAACCTATTTAGGAATAATCACTTAAAGTGTATCCTCTCTAAGCTGCTCCTGGAGGCAGGACACTTAAATTAGTTTAACAAGAGTGTTGTAAAAAGAAAATTTACAAACTGCTTGTTTTATCACTTTCTTTACAGTTGGCTGTACTTGCAAATGTACCAGTGTTATTAGGTTAATTTTGCTCTTTATCCAATGTATTTAATAAGAGGCAATGAAATTGTGTCTTAAAGTGACACTCATTCTCCTCGGGCAAACTTGGCAGTGACTGTGCAGACAGTTTCTCTAAGAGTAGGGTCAATACCTCAAAGAGGGTCAGAGAACATTAACAAGTATCATGGGGAAGTGAGTTGAGAGACACCCCCCGAAAAAAAATCTCCTCCTTCCTATGAGCAACCAGTTTGTGATGCCCTAATGTCACACCGCCTTTGCTCTGTTAATAATTCCTTTTCCTCTGTCATCTGTCCATCTACCCCTCACTAGCAAATTAAAGAATATAATGTTGGAAAATGAGTTGCCATGTACGCACATATGTTACTGAGTAAAGATCTCAGAGAAAATTTACAAACTTAAATACAACATATACTCGGGGATTTAAAACATCTTAAGCAGCCTTTTGTTTGCTTTCCATCTTATAAGTAAAAGTTACATGGCTATATTCAATTAAACATCAGCCAGTCCCCATGCAGCTCTTTTTCCATAGGGTATAAACAAAATGATAAGACAAAAATGGCTGCTGTGGGCTATCCGAAATTAGAAAAGTCTTATTTGGTCTTAAAAAAAAAAAAAAGCGCATAAATTTAAGTCCACTTCAATTACTTTTCAAGCATTTTTATCAAATAAAAAATCACTTAGGGTGTCCTGAAATTGGCTAGAATTTAGTGTTGGATTCCCAGCCTGAACTCCATAAACTTTACATCTGCCCTCCAAAGGCTCTCTGAACTTTTATGGGGAAAATATGCTTTTTATCTCACTATCTCTAACTGAAATTGATAAGCACCTTCAATTATGAAAATAGGAAAAAACCTACAACATGGCATTAGCAGTATCTATAGTTTTGTCACCAACAGAAATCACAAATATTTTCATATCACATAACAGTTATGGAAAATATAGTGAAATATTATTATACTTATTTTGAAATTCCGGTAGCTATTAAATGGATCACTTGATCTTACTTATTAGTAAAGAAGCACATATATTACCATTCAGATAAACCATATGAAATTGTCAATATTTTCTACCTAAAATAATGACAGTTGTGTGTGATTCAGCATAATATATCATTTTTTAAATTAATAATTGTATTTCAATAGCATTTTTTGGTTCAATTTGTGTTTCCTTTAATCTTTAAAAACATTTTTTTGAAAAAAGTTCCAAAGGTATCTCAGACTACCAAAAGGATTCATGATACAAAAGTAGTTTAAGAATGCTAATAGTTAAACAGTCTGAACTCTTAGTTTAGATATACATTAATTTGACTCCCTGTTTTGCCACTTAATAGCCATGTGATTCTGAGTACATTATTTAATTTCCCTATGCCTTAGTTTTGTCAAATGAGATCAAATGTAGAATATACACTGATTTCCTCATAGAACTAAGGGAGATACTTCCTTCTCAGTGGAATAATACTCAATATATGTTACTACTACTCCTAGTTTCATCACCATATTTTTTTTTTCCAAAAAATAAAGGGGTGTGTGTGTGTGTGTGTATAAAAATGACTTCATAGTTGTTATGGATTGAATTGTGGCCCCCCAAAAAGATATGCTGGAGTTCTAAGCCCTAGTACTTGAGAATGTGACCTTATTTGGAAATAGGGTTTCCAGAGAGGTAATCATATTATATGAGGTTGTTAGGGTAGGCCCTAGTCCAAGCTGACTGGTGTCCAAGCGGCAATGGAAAATGTAGAACCAGAGAGAGACACGAACAGAGGGAAGACCCTGTGTAGACCAAGGACTGGAGTGATGGATCTATAAGTCAAGGAATGCTGTAGACTGCAGGCAAACCACTGGAAGCCAGGAAGGAGCAAGGAAGGATTCTCCTACAGGTTTCAGAGGGAGAATGACCTTGATTTCAGACTTTGAGCCTCCAGAACGGAAACAATACTGTTTTAAGCCACTCAGTTTTTAGGACTTTGTTGCAGCAGCCCTAGGAAAGTAGTAAAATAGGATTTTACATTTCTAATTTTGGGGGACATCTCAGTACACCTTTTTGAACACAGTGCAGTTTCATACATCTATGTATGTGTGTATATGCACAGAAATCTGATTCTTTATTTGTATGTGGATCCTTAAAGCCTTTTTCAAATGTTTTAACATGAGTTAGAAATTCACATTAAAAAATAGCTCCTAAATGACCATGATTTTTAGAATCATTATAAAAAGGAGAATTTAAAATACAAAAGGAACTGAATTATAATTATGAGTAACCATAAAAAAAGGCAACATATACCAGTGATATTTTATTCCTCATTGGTTAGAGGATTACGCTCATACTAATTTGTCATGAAACATTGCCCATTTAAAATGAGGTCTATGATCACTGTCTATACAGAATGATGTCATTGAAAGGACTCACCTGGAAAAAGAAGCTGAAGAATCAATTTCTCTCAGTTCTAAAAGAGTAGCATTGTGATAAAATCAGTGTTTCGCCTCATAGAATGCTGTGGTCTCTGTGCTATTCTAAAGGTCAGAAGGGGTTCCAGAGAATTACTTGTCACCTGTGGTGTGTTCCTTAAACAGAAGCACCAAAACCTGAAAGAAAACAAAACAAAACAAAACAAAAACCTGAAAAGAATTCTTCAAAGTAAGCTTTTAAGAAAAGAATCATATGCCCTGATTTCTAAGATTTGCATCCATATGAAACAATACATCTTATATCTTCTGAAATGCAGACATCATTGCCAAGGTAAGGCACATACAGTCAACTGCTAATGTCTAAAGAACTTAGCCCTAGGTGAGGGGAAAGCCTGGGCTGCTTGGGGCAGGATTTGAGGGTCCTTGACTTTAGCAAGACACAAGTCAGCCATTCAAAATATTTCATTTATATAACACTTTCCTACAGTTAGAGAAAAAGTGACATTTTTTTTCTTTTGCTTGGGACATAAGGCTTTCCTTTAGAGCCTATGTTGATGTGGTTTGAATGTAAATGAATAAACACACAACACATAAAAAAACACATAACAGCATTTATATTTTTTATTATGTTTTATTATTATTTATCTTTTTATTATTATTTTTTATTATATAGCATTCACATTTTTCATCCAGACAATTTTCAGCACTAATAAAAATAAGATTCCTTCTCCCTCAGGTATTCCACGATGCTGTGTGCTCTGGTCTTCTTGAGAATTCATACAGGAATAAAGAAAAGGTCACAAAATCCTGAGAAAAAAATTCGTGGTTTCAATCATCAGTAGCTTAGGAAGTATTTTTAAAACCTTGTCATACTGGTAATTTCAAACTACTACCTTAAACATTCTAAAGGATTTCTGTTTCCACTCACGAAGAATTAACTTCTAAAGAAAGTGCCTTCCTGCTCTAAACAATTATAAATCTAGGAAAAAATGAAGTAATTGCTTTCAGACACTGGATTCCACATAACACAGACATGTGATTTCTTAGAGAAGGGAAGCTAAGCACTAGGACTGCCCAAGTCACCATCTAATCCCAGTTTTCTGGGGCATGGGGAGGAGAGGAAATCCAAGCAGTCTGGAGATCTTGCTGCCTTGAGGATACAGAAATGATAGTGGAGGGAGGGATAGGCACTTGGAATGTGCATGGCCAAGAACGGGAGAGGGAGAGCCACACAAGAGGAAGCGGTGGAGATCAGGGGAGATCTGGAAACATACTCAGGAAACAAATAACCCAACTAAACACCTGCTCTGCAGAGAAGGTCCTCCCCAGTCTTGGGCTGAGAAAGAATCTGCACATAGGCAAGGTGAAACTCCTGAAGGCAAAGGAAAAGACCACAGGAGAGGAAAGGTCAAACATCCCCAAGGTCCCACAGAGCAGGCAATAGGCGGTATTCCAAAATGTTAGAGAGAGAAGATCTCAAAATACAAGAGATAATTGAGTACCGTCTTCAGAAAGGCTTTCATTTTAGTAGCAGAGCTAATAAATCCCTACAGTAAAGGATGGGCTGAACCTTTATTCTCAAACTTTAAACAGAAGCCTCAAAAGGATCGAAGTTATTCCAAATAACTTAACTGTGTCTGCAGGAAAATCCAACACTCTTTAAAGGACAACAAAACTCACTCAAAAGTGTAACATTGGGGCACCTGGGTGGCTCAGTGAGTTAAGTTTCTGCCTTCGGCTCAGGTCATGGTCTCAGGGTCCTGGAATCAAGGCCCACATAGGTCTCTCTGCTCAGCAGGAGTCTGCTTCCTCCTCTCCCTCTCTCTCTCTACTTGTGATCTCTGTCTGTCAAATAAATAAATAAAATCTTGGGGGGGAAAAAAGTGTAAAATTACCATCTAAGTAACAACTACAAAGGTTATAGAGAAATAGAAAAACAGAACTCAACCTGGGAAAAAAATCAATTAACAGACACAGAAATAGCAAATATTATGAAATTATCAATCTTTTGAAATAGCAATGATAAGTATCTTAAATATCAAAATTGCCCTCTTAATGAAGCCTACCCAGTCTGCCCTGTTTTAAATTGCAGTGTTCCTTTCTTTCACCTGCTCCCTGCTCACTTACCCTGGGCTGTCTTTTCATAGCCCTTCATCTTCTAACAATCTATGTAAAACTATTTTTGACTTATTAGCTTAATTTAAAATCTATTATGTGTATTTATTTAACCAATCTACCATCTGTTTTCCTCTGCTAAAACGTAAGCTGTGTGGGAGCTGGACTCTTCATCTGTCTCATTTGCTGGTATAATCCCAGAGCCATCAACTTTGCCTGGCATGTGGAAGGAGTACAATAAATTTGTTACAGGAAAAGTTACTGATCCTCTTTTACATCCATAAAAGTATTCTAGGTTTCTGGAAGCTACAAATTAATTAGCATCCGTTCTGGCCTTAGGTTCTTTGGTGTGAGCATGAGAATGTTTAGTTACATAAGCATATGGTGATAGAATTCAAACTCTTTCTCTTTGGAAATGCAAATTGAAGATCAGTTCATGCCCATCTCTCCTTATTTTCCCTACCAATTTAAATATCATGAGTTGCCTCTGTAATGAGAGATTTGAAGAAATAATTGTGATTTACAAATAAAAATATTATAGAAGTTCTGATGTAACGTAAGTGGATCTCAACTGGAATTGATTTTTTAAAAATTTTCTTTTGTTTATACCCTATTTCTTAAAAGAATTTTGGGATATATGCAACAAAAACATATATACAATAAGATAGTTACCATTAAAATAAGTAAAGTAGGGTGCCAGGGTGGCTCAGTGGGTTAAAGCCTCTGCCTTCAGCTCAGGTCATGATCCCAGGGTCCTGGGATTGAGCCCCACATCTGTCTCTGCTCAGCAGGGAGCCTGCTCCCCCCCCCCCCCGCCCTCTCTCTCTGCCTACCTCTCTGCCTACTTGTAATCTCTGTCAAATAAATAAATAAAATCTTAAAAAAAATAAGTAAAGGAGGTATATAATACCAACTAGAAGAAAGAGATTATTATCACAGAAAATTGGAAGATATTTTGAGTATGAAATGTGGTTCTGGGCTTTTAGACCATGACAAAAAGAGTGTATAAATACCGAATCACTCTTATTTAAAAAAAACACAAAACAATAACAACAAAAACAACAACAACAAGAAGTATATTCTATTGTTTATAGAGGCAAATATTGAATTCCTGGATCTAAATTCCAGGCAAAATTTTGCCACTCAAGTTATGTTTATAATATACAATTTATAATGCATAATGTAAGGGAGTATATCTTCAAGCCCAATTTTATTAGAAAGTTTAGAAAATATTCTTTATATGCCTAGTTTTTGAGACAAATTTTAGAAATGAAAGCTTAAGATTAAATAGTAACTCACAGAAGACATTCATATGTGGAAGTATAATAAATTGCTGATGAGATACACTGATGTCAGGATATGGTTATCACAAACATCAAACTATTTTCTTAAATCGTATTTTTGTCAACAGTATTTTGATGGTAGTGGCCAGTTAGCAGACAATTCAAAATTGAGTTCCATAAAGCAGCAAGATTTTTCTACAGCATTGCTAAGTTTTATGTGTAGGGGGAAAAAAAAAGGCCAAGGCAGCGATCTGTTCTAAAAGGTAAAAAGACTGATTTGCATTCTAACCTTACACCATAGGCCAACTCTCCTCTGCATGTGAGATGGGGGGGGGGGTGTGGGGCAAAATAATAAGGCCCATTTTTTCTAAATTGTTCAAATGACTAGGCACGATAGAGACTTCAGGGTTAGACTCCATGAAGTTTGAGAAGATGTTGCTTTGGCAAATTTTAAAGGCAGGTTTTACCAATCAGTTGTTCCATAAGACAACCTTGATTGGACTTGCACAGGATGTTAGGTTTTGAGTAGAAGTTCAACCTGATGGACCAGCCAGAATGAATAACTTGCTAATAACTTGCTAACTCTAAAGTAGCTGAATAGCCGAAGGAGCTATTATTCAATAGAATTAAAATTTTAATACAAGTTGAACACCCACACACCAGGAGAATCCTTTTGAAGAATTTGAGTGTTTGTTCTCTAACTCAACTGGAACAAAGTGAATCAGTTTGATCAGATTCATTGTAGAGTCAAGCCGTTATAAGAATGTTACCTTAAATTCTCTTGGGAATATGACTGGATTAAAACAAAGACTTGAAAAAAATAGTTATCAGTTAAAATATTATATCTATAATATCTC
The DNA here is from genome assembly GCF_022355385.1 of Mustela nigripes. Classification (NCBI taxonomy): domain Eukaryota; kingdom Metazoa; phylum Chordata; class Mammalia; order Carnivora; family Mustelidae; genus Mustela; species Mustela nigripes. The sequence goes on along the minus strand of NC_081568.1, from coordinate 110,260,526 downwards.
TAGTAATAAGCAATCAGAAATTTAAACTAAAGTGCTATTTATAATAGCCTCAAGACTACTGAATATTTTGAGATTAATCTGATAAAATACGTGTCATTTCTGTAATAAAAAGTATACAACTCTGAGAAAATTAAAGAAGAGTTAAATGAATGGAGAGGATACAACATGCATGGCTCGGAAGAACCCAATATTGCAGTTCTTCCTAATCATATTTATTGATTTAATTTAATTCTTATCAAAATCCCAGAAGATTTTTTTTTTGAGAAATTTACAAGCTGATTCCAAAATTTGTATGAAAATGTAAAGGATCTAGGATAGTTAAAACAGTCTTGAGAAAGAATATTGAAGCAGGAGGATTTCAACTACCTGATTCAAGACAAAGCCAATATATAAAAAATGCATCATATCTCCACACTCTAAAAATATAGCAGAAAGAAAAATTAGGAAAGTAATCCCATTTACAATTGTACCAAAAATAATAAAAAAAACTTATGAATAAACTTAAACAAGGAGGTAAAAGACCTATACTCTGAAAACATAAAACAATGATGAAAGAATTTGAAGATGACGCAAGAAATAGAAAGATATTCCATGCTCATGGATTGTAAGAATCAATATTGTTAAAAGGTTCACACTACCCAAAGCAAGCTACAGATTTAATGTAATCCTTTCCAAAATACCAACGGCATTTTTTACAGAACTGAACAAAGGATCTTAAAATTTGCATGGAACCACGAAAGACCCTGAACAGCCAAAGCAATCTTGAAAAAGAAGAATAAAACTGTACCAAATAAAACAATACCAAATTTCAAGATATACTACAAAGCTGTAATAATCAAAACAATATCATACTGGCACAAACATAGACATACAGGTCAATAGACTGGAATAGAGAGCCCAGAAATAAACCCATAATTATATGGCCAATTAATCTTTGACAAAGGAAGCAAGACTATGCAGTGGGAAAAAGACAGTCTTTTTAACAAATGATGTTGGGAAAACTGGACAGCAACATGCCAAAGAATGAAAGTGGTTTTTCTTCTTTTTTAAGATTTTATTTATTTGACAGAGAGACAGTGAGAGAGGGAACACAAGCCAGGGGAGTGGAAGAGGGAAAAGCAGGCTTCCTGATGAGCAGGAGCCCAATGTGGGGCTCAATCCCAGGACCCTGGGATCATGACCTGAGCCGAAGGCAGAGGCTTAATGACTGAACCACCCAGGTGCCCCAGTGGACCACTGTCTTACACCATGCACAAAAATAAACTCAAAATGGATTAGAAACCTAAATGTGAGATCTGAAACCATAAAAACCCTAGAAGACTGCACAAGCAGTAATTTCTCTGACATCAGCCTTAGCAACACTTCTCTAGATACGTCTCCTGAGACAAGAGAAACAAAAGCAAAAACAAACTACTGGAACTACATAAAAATAAAAAGCTTCTGCACAGTAAATGAAACAATCAACAAAACTTGAAGACTACCCACTGAATGGGGGAAGGTATTTGCAAATGCTATATCTGATAAAGGGTTAATATTCAAAATATACAAAGGGCTTATACAACTCAACAGCAAAACACAAGCAATCCAATTTTTAAAAAATGGGAAGAAAGACAGCATGGCAGAAGATCCGAGTAGACATTTTTCCAAAGAAGACAAGCAGATGGCCAACAGACACACTGAAAAAATGCTTAACATCACTTGTCATCAGGAGAATGCAAATCAAAACCACAATGAGATAGTACCTCCCAGCTGTCAGACGGGTAAAATCAAAAACACAAGAAACAATTTTTGGTAAGTGGAGAGAAGGGAATTCTTGGGCACTGTTGCTGGGAAGGCAAACTGGTACAACCAGTAATGGAGGGTTCTCAATAAATGAAAAATAGAAATACCGTATGATTTAGGCATTGCACTACTGTGTATTTACCCCCAAAACACAAAAATACTAACTCAAAAAGATACATGCACCCCTATGTTTATTGCAGCATTATTTACAATAGCCAAATTACAGAAACAACCCATGTCCATTGATAGATGAATGGATAAAAAAGATGTGGTGTATACATACAATAGAATACTATTCAGCCTTAAAAATAATGCAATGCTACCATTTGCAACAACATGGATGGATCTAGAGAATATAATGAATTATATTTTTAATATAATTATATTTAATTATTCTTTAAAATATTCTTTAATTATATAAAGAATATAATGAATTCTTCTCTTTTTTTAAAGATTTTATTTATTTATTTGACAGACAGAGATCACAAGTAGGCAGAGAGACTGGCAGAGTGGGGGAAGCAAGCTCCCTGCTGAGCAGAGAGCCCGACATTGGGCTCAATCCCAGGACCCTGAGATCATGACCTGAGCTGAAGGCAGAGGCTTAACCCACTGAGCCACCCAGGCGCCCCATAATGAATTATTTTCTAACTGAAATAATTCAGTTAGAAAAAGACAACTAACAATAAGATCTCACTCACATGTGTAATTTATGAAACAAAACAAAGGAACAAAGAAAGTAAGAGACAAATCAAAAAACAGATTCTTAACTATACAGAACTGATGTTTACCAAAAATGAGGTGGGGGGATGGGTGACATAGGGAAGGGGGGTAAGAGAGTCACTTAGCATGACGAGCTCTGAATAACATACAGAACGGTTGAATCACTATAATGTACCCCTGAAACTAAGATAACACTATGTTAATTACACTGGATTAATATTTTTAAAAAAGCAAATACACATACATCCATAAGTAAAGCAACAGTTAATCAAGGCATTGTGGTATAAATATATTAATGGATTAGAATTCAAAAATAGATTCACACATACATAGTCAACTGTTTTTTAACAAAGGTAGGAAGTTGATTCAGGGAAGAAAACAATCATTTTAATATGCTGACATGCTGGAAAGTTTGGATATCCAACTGTGAAAAAATCAACTTGGATTCTTACATTGCACCATAAAAATTTTTTTGTAATGCATCACAGATCTAAATGTAAACCCTGAAACTATAAGACGTCTCAAAGAAAACAAAGGAGAAAATATTTGAGACGTTGGGCCAGGCAAAGCTGTAAAACCATGGCCCAAAAAAGAAAAAGCCAATTGGAATTCATCAAAATTCAGAACTTCTGTTTTTTAAAAGGCACTGATAAGAGAATTAAAAGGACAAGCCACAGACTGAGACAAAAACATTTGCAAATCACATATGTTAAAGGACTTATATCCATAATCTACAAAGAAATCTCAAAACTCATTAATAAGAAAACAATTTAAAGGAAAGACGGCACATGGATTTAACACTTTTCCGAAGAACGTATATTCGTGGCAAATAAGTGATGGTTTGAAATGATGCCCAACATCATTAATATCTAACATCATTAGAGAAAGGCAAATTAAAATTATCAGTGAGCTACCCCTTTAAACCTAAGGAGACTGACCACACCGAGGGTTGTTGAGCATATGAAGAAGCTGGAGCTCCTGTACACTGCTGATAGGAATATCTCATGATACCAATGCCTTGGAAAGCAGCTCGCCAGTTGTTTAAAAAGTTAAAGATACAACTGCCATATGACCCAGCCTTTCCTCTTTTAGATATTCAAGGACTCAAGATGGTTGCCTCACATACATTGTTTCTCAGGAAAGTGCTGGCAGATTATTCTTCAGTATAATGAGAACATAAACCAAGAAGTAAAAAGAAAACGGCCTAGACAAAAGGGGTCACACCAAGGCCAAAGGCAGAGTTCATAGCAAAAGGCAGTTTCAGGAGAGCAACAGGTCTACAATAAGCTACCCGACAAGCCTGGAGCAGACAGGAGGTTTTCAGAGGAAAAAAAGAATCAGAGCTGATAGGTTATGTGATAGGTTTAACAGGGTGGAAAATTTTATTAAAAAACAGAAGGGTACTACCGTAAGCTGTAATAGAGAAATAAATGAAAAGCATAAGGAACTAATGCCAGAAGAAAATCAAAAATTGGCCTGAGAACAGCCATGGTATACTGTCTCAGGCACGAACAATGTTTTTGTACATATTAAGGAAAACACCAAATACTAATTTAACCAAAAATTGTTACATATTTTATAGGAAAGATGTGTAAGGGAGCAGAATACTTTATTTGTTGCAAACCAATTTGAGCCAATCAAGTCTGTGTAAACCCTTAGGGTTGTGTGTGTGTGTGTGTGTGTGTGTGTGTGTGTGTGTGTTAAAGTTAACACAGAAGCCTCCAAAAATTTAAATGGGTGAATTTTAACTACTTTTTAACAACCTTTGACCAGACTTCAATGAAAAAAGCCAGTCTCAGAAAAAATTACAACACATGTTTTCAACCATTACATAGACACTTGTCAGCAAACACAGACAATTCAGGACGTCTCTGGTTCGGATACTTTTAGGTGTTCTGACACCATCCAGCAAGTGCAGAGTTTATCAGAGACAGACAAGAAGATGTTTTTAAGGCAAAATTCAGTTAATCTTTTGATCAGCAACTGACAACAGAGGAATGTTTCTCAAACTGGTCTGTGGAGAGGACTCTCTAGGAATTAAGACTAAAATCAACTGTAAAGCTTATAAGCTCTAGGCTTCTCCCTCTTATTTCCGTGTATGGGTGAGGACATGTCTAAAATATTTTAGCCAGTCCACATACCTAGAAGACTGCTAATTTCACAATGAAATCTCTTTCAAATTTCCTTTTACAAGCCACTAATTCACCTATGGAAACCCATGTTTTTACATTTATGATACTATTTATCAAATCCTGTGGTGTAGGGGGAAAAAAGCAAGACACACATTTGTAGTGATTGTCCCTGGAGGGCAGGCTTCCTGAGTAGAATTTCAGTGTAGAATTGTAGAATTTCAAATGACTGGGTCTAAGTAGAATTTCAATGTCAAAGTAGAATTTCAATGACTGGGTCTAAGATATTTAGGGTTGTGACCACACATAGGGTATCATTACACCAACACATACATAGCTCATTGTCTGCTAAAATGTTTTATTTTTATTCAATTTTTATTTTTAATTCCAGTCAACCTAGAGTGTAATATTAGTTTCAGGAGTACAATAACATATGACCCTGTGCTTATTATAAGTAAGGCTAAAATATTTTAAAGTACTATATAGTCTGATGAAAGCCAGTAGATGAATGTTGAAAGTGAATAAAAGAACTAGAGATATAAGCATATTATTTAGAAATTTGAATGTAATATGAGGGGAAAAAAGCCTTGAGAGTTTCAAGTAGTTACCCCTGGAGACTGCGGGGTGAGCTGATGTGTGGAGTAGGGCGAGGAACAGCCACTGTATTTCATTTTAAGTCTTTTGGTACCGTTCAAATAATTTTAAGCCATACACATGTATTTCTTTGCTAAGCAGAAAATTAATTTGAATAAGATAAAAGGTGAAAAATAACAGCCAGGATAGGAATCCTTTCTTGGGGGAATTGAGAGGTGCTTCTGCTCCCCTACGTGGGAGGAAGGGATAAAAGCTTCCAGCCTCCAGTGTTTCAGAAAAACATTTCAGTTATTCCTGGGATCACTGATGTATGCCGTTCTCTTTTAAATAAAAGAGAATAGATAGATAAGACAATAATAAGATTAAAATTGCATACCAAATAGAATATAGGTGAAGTACTGAAAGGAATATGCTCTGCTTCAAATCAACAAAACCCCACAAAGAGTTCAAGACCTTGATTTGAATACAAATGAGTAAAACTAGGTAGACAATTCCCTGTATTAGATGTGACGAGGGTGGGGGAGGATTTTTACAAGGAGAGCTGGAGGGACAGAATTCACCCAAGTCCAAGGCAGCCCCCTGGTACAGAACACCCATCTTTGTCAGGCGTTGTGCCAGGGGCTGTGACAAGTAAAAAAGCCCCTGCTGTCAAGGTGTTCGTATCCGATGAGGGAAGACAAACACAGGCCAGTCGGCTGCCGGATATTACCCAAGATGTCAAACGCCATGGTATCCTCCCAACATGTCTGTTGGTACACATGTCTGAAGGTTTCCTCTGCTGGCAATGAGCCAGCTCACTTTTGGAAGAACTAACTGCCCCTTATCAAAGATCTTCAAGACTTAACTCTGTTTCACTTGTGCTGTAAAGTTTTCCTCTGTTTCCCTCATGGATTTACATTCCCCCCCCCCCCCCCCCCCCCCCCCACTCCTCTCCCTTGGCCCAAGCCACATCATACTTCTATCATTATACAGCTGTAATAGTTGCCTTTCTAGACTATCTTTTCTAAACAGATTACACATTAAAAAAAAAATAAGAATCAGTAGTCTTTATCATTGTTAAATAATAACCTAATGTTAGGGCAGAGGTGCTCAGTTAAGGTTCACCATCATTAGTGAGAAATTTATTCTGGGGGATGCTGAGGGAGACATGGGCGGACACCTAAATGGAAATTTCAGCATAAATAGGAAGGCATTTACAGGCAGATAAGGTAAGTGTAAAGCACATTTTATTTTTTTTATTTTTTAAAAGATTTTATTTATTTATTTGACAGACAGAGATCACAAGTAGGCAGAGAGGCAGGCAGAAAGAGACGGGAAGCAGGCTCCCTGCTGAGCAGAGAGCCCAATGCAGGGCTCAATCCCAAGACCCTGAGATCATGACCCAAGCCGAAGGCAGAGGCTTTAACCCACTGAGCCACCCAGGTGCCCCAGTAAAGCACATTTTAGAGAAAGGGAGAGTGAGTTCAAAGATACAGTGATTGAAATACCAAGGAGTATTCAGAAAATGTCTTATAATTCACTTGCTATAATTAAATGGGATTCAGATTGCTGAGCAGGGGGAATATTGGGAATACAATTGAAAAAATAGTCCGGGTTCCAATTTTAAGAAACCTTATGTTACATTTATATGGGTTTTATTCTGTAAGTCATAGGGAACTATTTAGGTTTAAGCAGAGAAGTAATGTGTACCTTTTTTTTTTCTCCACAAATAAAAGAGTTTATTCTTTTTTAAAATTAAATAGTATACATTCATTAGGAAAATTCAAGACAACACAGAAAAAAAATAAGGAAAAAACATGAAGAAAGTATGAAAAACTTTACACATCTCCTCATGCAGCTCTTTATATGACTCAAAAGACATGAAATATATGTCTGAACTGAATCATATGTTCTATTTTACATAAACTGAATCATATATTCTATTTTTATATAATAATTAAAATAAATAAAATAAAATAACTGAATCATGCATTCTATTTTTGCGTGAACATTTTTAATTCTCTCTTCCTATTTTAATTAATCTACTCTTTTCTCCTTCTCTTCCCTCATTCCCACATAATGTTAAAAATCATGTACAAATATGATTTTTGCCATTATTTGAGAAAAATGAGTTCATGTAATATACTATTTTCTTCGTTTGGCTTTTCCTACTTCATTTGTTGCATAAACCCCTCTCTGTCAACTGGTATAGATCTAAGTCAGTCTTCTTAATGGCTGTATAATATCCTGTGATATGAATGTACTAGACTTTATTCAACCATTTATCTACTCAAGGACTTTGATGTGTCCTCATACACTTGTAGCCCATGGTTATCATTCTTTTCCAGTTTTTGCCAATGTGTTAAGTGACAGGTAGTGTCTTATCATTCCTTATTTACTTTTCTCTGCTTCTAGGAGCAGGCATGACTTTATATATGCATCGGACAATTGAATTGTTCATCTGTCTAGTGCCTGTCAACTGCCTACCCATATTGTTTGCCTACCATTATCCTACCGAGCTACTGAATCAGTCTGTAAGAGTTCTTTCTAAAGCATAGATACAAAAAAATCCTTTGCAGACAAGGCATTTCAGAATCAGTAAGACAGTGGTAAGGTAGACTGAGAATAGGCATTCCCAGAGGCAAGAAAATGACAGAGAAGACCATTGAAACCAAGTCCAAATGACAGGCAATAAGCACTCACACTGCCACTGGCCATGGTCATGGAGACCAAGAGGATGGGATGTGGAGATCCCCAGTAGGTTTCTCCTAACCAGAGCTTAATGATCACAGAGCCCTTGGCCTCTCGCACTTTAACTTCCATCTCAATTCCCTAAGAGGATACCACACAAACACTGTGAAAGCAAGGCCATGACTCTAGTTAAGAGAGCCAGAAAAAACTCTCCCTTCCTTAGCATAATCCCCTCCAGTTCCATCCATGTCATATGCAGAACATAAGGAATAGCATGGAGGACATTAGGGGAAGAAAGAGAAAACTGACAGGAGGAAACCAGAGAGGGAGATAAACTATGAGAGACTATGGGCCCCGGAAAACAAACTGAAGGTTACAGAAGGGAGAGGGGTGGGCAGATAGGGTAACTGGGTGATGGGTATTAAGGAGGGCATGTGTTGGACCGAGCAGGGGCTGTTATGCACAACTAATGAACCGCTGAACACTACATCAAAAGCTAATGATGTACTGTATGTATGGTGGCTAACCTAACAAAATAAGAAAATATAAATAAATATATATATATATATATAAATAAATACTCCCCCTTCCAGTCCGAGTCTTCATGTGTAAACCAATGACCTTGTGCTCCTTGCTGGGTTCTTGGACAATAAATACATTTGTGACTCCTTGCTATTGAAAGATGCCAAATTATCCTCTGAATATCAGAAAAAAAGTATGCATTTTTTCAGTAGTTTGTCTTTGTGATGTTTTTATTATTTGTACTTCTTTAAAAACGGGCTACTCACATTTTGATATGTGGTAATGCTCTCAGAAGCAGGAAATTTGTTTTCTGAACCATAATTTCTTAACCATTTCAGTATTGCACCAGAAATGAGCTTCCTGGAAGAACCAACTACTGGTCATGGATTTCTAGGGAAATCCAAGGCCCTGATTTTAGCAAATTGATTCCGTAAACATTGTAACTTCCACTGACAACCTTATTCAGCAGTAGAAAGCAGTAACTAGAAGTGAGCTCGAATTTCTGTGTACTGTTGGATGTGATTTCACCCAGAAACGGAAATCTCTAAAGGGCATTAATATGCAGCAAAGACATTTAGAAGCAACATTTGTTAAGGCTTTCAAGGTTGGGTGTGTATGGTTATACTAAGCAAGCAATGTTTTGGGAATAAACTATTTTAACTGTTTATTTAAAAACTCTTTGGGGCACTTTAAAAGAGAAGTGTTGTGAAAATCTGAAAAATGATTTATTCATATGCTTTGAAAGAGAGAAATTCAGCTTGATAAAAGACTGGAAAATTCCAAGAAAATAACTACTTAACTGAGGTACCAAATATACATGCAAAGAATTTTATATAGATTCTTAAGGATAAATTTTACTAATATAATTCCAGGCATGATAGATCTCCATTATTTATTTTTGTCTTATTTTATTCTAAGAGAAGATTCTATGATCTTAAAAACTGAATACAATTTCAGGCGACCCTATAAATAAAAAAAAAATAATAATTTGCTTTCTTTCCTAAAGTGCTTACTATGGCCCTTAAATAATATAATCCTCATAACTGCTTCATGAGAAAGTTTTTTGTTTTTTGTTTTTTGTTTTCTCCCAGTTTAGGAAGCGTCACAAAATGGGTATGCTGCCTAAAATCATGGAGTTGATAAGAAGAAGTAGAGCGGGACTTGCTCCCAGGCAAGCTTAATTTAGAATGTCTGCATCGGTCCCTTTGCTAGAACTACTCTGGTCGTGCTGCTCCAGCTGTGGGGTCTCCTTCCCTCAGTCGGCACTTTCCACGGGCCTCACACCAGTCCACCAACAGAGACATAACCACGTCAACTGTACATAAGATGGTCAAGTCACCTGACCTTTTCAATATAATCTAACTCGGAAATAAGACTCCCATTTTCCCTGCAGAAATTCAAGGGAGTAGAAAAGTGCATAGCTGCGGAGACTTCGCCCATGAATCAGAGATGGTTGATGCATAGTAGAAATTCAAATGGATATTAATTTTCCCTCTTTGAGCTCTTTCTCCAAGAGCTTGATTATTAACATTCAGAATCATGATTTTCCTATTTATCAGTCTCCTTCACATGATCAGATGTATTTCACACAGATAACCCGGGAGACAGATAGCACAGATATCCTCCCTTCTCTGTCGTGTGGCTCCGAGAGGCAATGGTGTTTGCAATGGTCCACAACCTGAACGTCGTGGAGATCTGTCTCAGACCCGTGCCTTTTGACCTGAAGGGCATTGCTAATGAAAAACAAGAGTCATTGAGAAATATTCTGGTTGAAGTAGAAAAGTTCTCCCTCGCCAACAATGCCAGCTCAGTGCCAATAAAACCACTTGTGCCCTGAAGCTGATCTTTGTTTTATGCTGGGTGGCATAGAAAAGAATAACAGAAAGCCAGCCAAGCTTCACTGAGCACACTTATTGTTCAATGACAAAGCTGAAATCACTTTGTTCTAACGGTTGACTTTCCATTGAACTCTGAAAAAAATAAGCAATTACTTGGTTCATGCTATTTCATCAGAATGAATGCTTGCTTGCTTTATTGTAGGCTTCCAGATTTGATCAGTCACACTAGAAATGATAATACCCTTCAGCAATTATGGTATTTGTCATTTGTTGCTCTATTGTATATTTCCCTAAGCTCCAGATGAACAACAAATCTCTTTTGAGTGCTCCATGTATAAACCATTGGGTTAGAACTATGACAGGAAGAGCTGCTCAGCACTGATGAGGCCAGGCTAACCAAAGTAATTGTGGATTTCCTTTCCCAGTTGTCAGTCTAAAACTTTCCACAAAATAACATCCAGGTGGGCCTGGAGGGAGCTAAATATGCTTTAGATAAATGGCTAACTTCTGGCAGAAAGCTTTTCATCTGCTGCTTGATTCTACTCTTTCCAGGAAACCACAAGGTTTGCCTGTTTTCTGAGTGGGGGAATTTATTGTTTCTTCTCACTTATCTCTCATGTGGGGAAATTAAGTTGTTCTTGGTGGGTTAAATTTAAGTTCCCATCTAAAATGATCGTTTGAACATTTTTCCTGATATCAACTATTTACATTAAAGCTCCCTTTACTCAGTAAATGTATAATGGCTATTTATCTTGGGGCAACATTATGGGGAGACAAAGATGAGTTCATGAAGTCCTTTCATCTTTTCCCTGATACAGAATTTGTGATCTAGTACTATATGTGACTAATAAGGAAAACCAGGACAAGAGAAAATACTTGCTATGCCAAATAAAAACAAACAGGGAAAGCTTTGTTATTCGAGGAATAAAAGGGGGCATGATAGAATTTCAGTGTACTCAACGGTAAACTACTTTCTTTTTTTTTTTTAAGATTTTATTTATTTAATTGACAGAGATCACAAGTAGGCAGAGAAGCAGGCAGAGAGAGAGGAGGAAGCAGGCTCACTGCTGAGCAGAGAGCCCGATGCAGGGCTTGATCCCAGGACACTGAGATCATGACCTGAGCCAAAGGCAGAGGTTTAACCCACTGAGCCACCCAGGCGCCCCTAAACTACTTTCTTTTATGTGTACTTCAGCTCCTTCAAAGTATACATATGTGCCTGAGACGACTTATATAGAAATGTGAGCTATAAAATAATTAAAAACTGAGAGATGTCTACTAAAAATCATGGCATCATTCTAAAATAGTTAACCTATAGTCCCTCTTGCTATCTGAATCAAAATATCAATATAAATTTTCTTAAAGGGATTCCTTAACAGAACAAGGTCATGTATTTTTTAGAAAATGGAGTTTTTCTGTTATCTGTTGGAAAGGAAGGGCATCTAGCTATTCCTTCCAAAATGATATCAAATTATTAAGGTTAATGTGAAAATAAAAAGGCAAGTGAAAGCCTCAGACTTATCTCCACCAGAATCTGTTAACTGATTTGTCAGTAATCCATCTATAATAACTCTGAGGCTTATGATGGTCTTTAGGTACATGCATGAGGGGTTAGCTAGCAGTAGTAACTGATGTTTTACCTTGACTTAATACAGTTTGGTCTATAATAGATTCCTATGCTTCAAGTAACAGGTAGAAATAGAATAGTCCTGTAAACTGTCCCAGATCACTCCTAAAGGATTTCTCTACAAGGTGACAAGGTGGCAAATCTACTAAGGAGACTAAAAATAAAAGAGATGTACCAATTTCTTGTTAATGTTTGTCTAGATTTTCATCTGCTTGAGAAGTCTATGCTTATAGTTTATTGAGCAGAAAATCAGACTGAAATTAGGTGGAGTAACTCGTAGCTAACAGCCTACTTCGGAGGTTACCTATATAGAAAAAATCAAATCCTTCTTCCACAAGACATCTCCTCAGATATCTCAGGGCAGCAATCCTATTTCCCCCAGTGTGATAGGTTTCTTCAACCATTCCTTAAATGACGTAATATCAAGTTCCCATTACCACTCTCCCAGCTTTCAAAATAATCCTGGTAGAGCCTAAGTGATTCCAAGCAAAGAAATGTTATCATCAATGTCACTCTAGATATTATGGTATTAGAAATGTCATCATGAATACACCTCAGATCACATCAGTTCCTTGGCAAGTAAGTCGCACAGTTGAGGAGTACCACATTTGCAGTCAGCCAATCCTCTAATTCCTTCCCATAAATGCTGCCTTGAAGCCAATTCTCCCTATTCTGCTTTGATCTAAGTTGTGTCTTTGCAGTACCATTCAAGGCCTGCAGTAATCCCTGTCAAATTTTGTATTGCTTCATTTAGCTTATTTTATTTTACTCTTTTTTTGAATCCAGATTTTGGTGTCACTGTTTTTGCTGTCTGTTCCGGGTTCATGTCACTGGCCCGTTTGCAAAACACACTCTCAAGGTTTTCACATAAAATGTTGATATAGGGGCGCCTGGGTGGCTCAGTGGGTTAAAGCCTCTGCCTTCGGCTCAGGTCATGATCCCAGGGTCCTGGGATCAAGCCCCGCATCAGGCTGTCTGCTCCGCAGGGAGCCTGCTTTCTCCATTCTCTCTCTCTGCCTGCCTCTCTGCCTGCTTGTGATCTCTGTCTGTCAGATAAGTAAATAAAATCTTTAGAAAAAAAAATGTTGATATAAATGTTAGGATATAAAAGGATGTAAAATACGCCAGGGGATAGCTGATAACTGCATCAAAGCTGTCATTAATTAATCAGAATCTCACGATAACTCAATTACTAATGTATTTTTTAAATGCTCTGACAAGTATTATGTGTTATGTGTTGTCTTGTGCCTTGATGAATTCTAGTGACATCTAGCCTGCCATGTTTTCCTGATTTATAAATCAACTGACTCACTGAAAGTTATGGCCCTTGCTGTAAAAAGATTTGGTTATAAAAACAGGAAACAAATAATTTACACACACTTGTTTGGGCTAGCACTTTCATAAAATTTGTTTATATTTTCCTTCCACTAGAAAACCCAAGTTTTTGTTAACTGCAATAAAAATATTGCTTGTAGAACTCAGGTTTATTTTATCTTATACATTGTCAATATTGAAGACCTAAAGTTTCCATGTTCAAGGTTAGGTCACAGTTGTGTTCATCAACTGTTAACTATTTCTATGAAGATTAATGAGTTTCTGGTTATTAAAGATTATGTATCTTTCCTATAAAATGGTACTAATTATCTTGTAGTAATCATATTTCCTCATTTCTTCTCTACATAAATTATCTTTTGCTGGTGACGATAAGAGTTTATCTCTTTTTACCCAATTATTTTCTCATTTGTTAGTTATAACTCTGATGGTCTAGAATACTAGAAATGCTGTTCATAAATGACTAGGCTCATGGGTCCTGTGATACTTCTAAAATTCTCTTTTAAGGCTCTAGTTCAAAGGCTGGCAATTTTCCTGAGTAAAATTCTGAAAGTACATCAGGGTTCTGCAGGCCTCATTGTCATTTCTATAATCACATATTGCTGATATTCCTATTTTTTATATCTTATGCAGAAAAAACATTTGTAATGAGTTTCTAAGAATTTATAACCATGTGACTGAAGACAGAATTCTATATACCAAATATAAGAGTCCATATATACTAATATTTAATAATATTGATTCAAAATTAAGAAAAGTAAACTTAACAGATTTTTTTGAAGGGTTATACTAACAGTGATATTATTAAATAATTATATAATTAAGAATAAATTATGTATAGCAAAATTGTATAGTAAATAGGATGAAAGACACAAGCATTAATAAAATATTGATTTTATAAAAATAAAAGATTATAATGAAAATTCACAACATTCAATTTTACTGAATGACTTCATTATCACCATTCTCAGAACAAACCACTTTCAGTTCCAGATGTTTGTAATATAGCTCATCCTTAATATCATCCATACAAAAAGCTAGCACAATTCAAATAACTAGATAATCATCATTCCCAACAAGAAATATCTCACAGTCCCTAAACTAGTTCTTGCCTCGTGATTAACAGTAGAGAAATCTTCTGGAGTAAGCACCCTAATAATTGAGAAAGATCATCTGGTCCCTATATACTATCATGGGCTCTGTAAGGGGGGATAAGAAAAACAGAACGATCAGAAAGGAAATAGTCAAGACCTATGGCAGTGGTTCTCAACTGGGGTCAAGTTTGCCCCTTGGGATTCATTTCTGGTGTCACAACTTGAGAGGTGCAACTGGGATCTAGTTGGGGACAGGCCAGAAATGCTACTACACATCCTCTACTACACAGAATAGCACCGATGCAGAACCAGCTTTACATTTTAAAGCTAAATTTTTATTGTTCCTTTCTAATCCTAAGGGCATAGTACTTAGTATAAAGTGAGTCTATGTTACATTGAAAAATCAAGGGACTGCCCATGGGATTATGCCACCAACACTCTGACCTTCCTTTTTCTCATATTGTAAACAGCCTGCTGAACAGGAATTAGTCTTTATTGTTCAAGGTTACTCCTGATTAACCCCCCAAAGGTCATAAACAAATGGCAAAAACACTCCTCCATAATCTAAGAATACAATTAATGTCAGGAAAAGCAGTAAAACATATGGTTTGTAAAATGAAATGGAGCACTGTGTTTAAAAGTTCGAATTGACTACATAACCATTAAAATGTGTTTATACATATTTTTCTTTGGAGCTGAATTGTTTTTCTAATAAGATTTCCTGCAAAAAGCTTCTAACTCCCGAAGTGTCTAAAAAATAATATCCTCACATAAATCTGAGAAAGATGTGGACAACTTGGGTAATCATCAGGGAAACCATGGACTTTTCCACCATTCTTTCAAATGTTTTGAGAAGAGAGTTTTAAAGGGCACTGCTCCATGGAGCCAGCTCCCTCTCAGTTCACGATCATGTTTGTCTCATCTGCTTCTGGAAGAGAATAAATATTCAAGGATGGCACAATGAATGTTATAAACCAAACAGAAAACCCAACATGTAACTAGATAAAGTGAATGAAATTGTGTAGACATTAGGTCTTATTTTCTTTCAAAGATGCTTTAATAGAACTCTCTCCAACAGAACTCATGTTTTGCACTTGATCAAGCACTTTGTATCCAGAAAGGAGTAGAGCACCCAAGGGAGATTGAGGATGATGTGACAAGAGTAGAACCAGAAATAAAAAGAGAAGATCATTTTTCATTTCTTTCATATGAAGACTGAATAACATATCTCCAACTTTTGTGCAGAGAATCCAAACAGTAGCTTGAAGCATCACTGGGGTTTCAGAAAGATAGAGACCATCTAAAAGACTACCAAAGGAGGACAGTCTAAATTTCTTTCCTGCACCCCTCTGGAGTTTCAAAGAAAAATAAGCTAAATCTATATTAACTGTCTTAATGAAGTACAAGTGCTTCTAATACTTGGAATTCATATTCCTGTGGTATAATTTTTATGGTATAAATATTTATATTCTAGCTTAGTGATCAAAGAAGATGAAAAATTCATTGTTTAAAGAGAATTAGGAGTCAGTTATGTTGAGAGTACACTTTTACACATTCATTTGACTAATATTTGTTAAGAATATGTGTGCTGTGCAAAGTATAAAAATAGCACCAAGTAAGATGTCAACCAACCATACTTTGATAAATTTAATAAATGTTTCCAGGGAAACGAGTGATGATATGAAAGAGACTCTTTGTTTCTTCTCAGAGAAATCAATCAGAGAATGTGGGTCTACATATTAATATAAGACATCTAATGCTTTTTTGTTAAAAGATAACATACTGGTTATGAAAGTAGTGTTTCTCAGGTTTATACCCACTGGGATATTAGGGCTGGGATTCAGCGAACTGCTCTTCTGTTTCCAGACAACTGTATAAAATGGCGCTAGGGGGTGCCTGGGAGGCTGGAGGGGAAGGAAAGATCTGCTCCAGTCTGGCTTTCTGTGTCATCACAGGCATTCCTCTTCACCCTGGCAGCATAAGTCCAGGTTTCTGTTCTCTTCCACTTTATTTTGTTTTTTAAGTAGGCTCCACACCCAGCATGGAGCCCAACATGGGACTTAAACTCAAAACCCTGAGTTCAAGCCCAGAGCTGAGGTGAAGAGTCTAACACCTAACCAGCTCAGCCAACGGTACCCCAGTTCTCTACCACTTTAGAAAGCCAGACGTCATGGAGCCCCCTTAGAGTCACCAGTACTATCTGGCAGTGGTTGGAGGTCAAAGCTACATGGGATTCCACCTCCAAACTTGTAAATGTTAATAATCTCTGCTCTTCTGTGTTCCTCCAGCTTCAAAGAGTATAGCTCATTCCTGTACAGCTTCCACTGTCATAATACATTAGTGTTCCTTGGCTTTCAGTCTTCAATACTTAGTTCAAAATTATTCATTTTAAATTCTTTCTGTTAAAATAACAGTGGTTTCTGACTGGACCCCAACTGATAGAGAGGTTAAATGCTTGACAAAGAGGATGTTGTACTGATTTATAGTAAGCCTCTAGTATTAGTCATGGTCAGGATCAGTGACAACCCAGCCCGCACTGTGTCATATTCAATGCACAGCACCAAAGGTCTTTCAGTTGATGCAATTTTGGCAGTAATTATATCGGGTACATTATTTAAGCATACACCCCTGTCTTAAGTGTGTTACTATTTGGAAAACAAATAAATACAACAAAATAAATAATAACAAAATAAAATAAAACAAATAGAGTCTTCATATTTAGGAAACACACATATTTTACATAAAAAGGATCAAATAAAAATGACATAGATAAAAATCACTGTTCCTCTACAAGTAGGTAGGCACATGCTGTAGAACCCATAGATTCTAGTCTTTGGCATCCATTCAACAACACACATTTGCCATTACAGGTCTCCATTTCCTTGGTTCTCATGGAGAACTGGTTTCTTCAATGCGTTAGTAAACTTCATGTGGGTTAATTTAGTCTCACATCTTCCCTGCTGCCCATGGTTTACAGCATCAAATAGGGGTATGATAGCACTGCCTTTGTCTAACTCACAATGACCTCATGAAAATGTATTCTAAATACAGTTGACACTTGAACAACTCAACTTTGAACTACCTGGATCCTCTTACACATGCATTTTTTCCCATAAATACAGTATAGCTCAGTGTATATTTTCTTCTTTATGGTTTTCTTGACATTTTCTTTTCTCTAGCTTATTTTTTGAATAAAATAAATAACACATATAACATACAAAATGTGCTTTGTTTCTGTTATTGGTAAGGCTTCAGTGAACAGAAGGCTAACAGTAGCTAAGTTGGTTGGGAGTTGAAAGTTCTATGCAGATTTTCTACCATGCAGGGGATTGGTATTCCCTAACCCTGCATCATTCCAGGGTCAACTGTATTTCCATCATACCACATCAGGAGGATAGCATCTTAACATTTGCCTGATGTGATTCCTACATGTTTCACATTTCTCAATTTTTTTGAAGTGTTAAACTGCTCTTACCACGTTAACTCACTGGATATTTTATTTGATTATAATTAAGAAAAATCAACATTTCTCCTAGATGACATGTGGAATTCATTATTTTTAAAATATTCAATAACTAAGAGAAGATATTAATATTCTCTTCAAAACTCAGAATACCTGAATGATTGGCATACTTCTGCCTGAGATTGATATTTTTGTATTTTTTCCCTGAGATCTCAGGAGAGCTTTATCCTAAAAGACCAGTGAGATTTTATGATTTTTGTGGGTATGTGAGATCTGTGTACGTATGTGCTATCAGACATACTCTGGGAAAAAGTGATCTCCTTAAATACACTTTTCCTAGGGGCACCTGAGTGGCTCAGTGGGTTAAGCCTCTGCCTTCAGCTCAGGTCATGATCCCAGGGTCCCAGCATCGAGTCCCACATCAGGCTCTCTGTTCAGCAGGGAGCCTGCCTCCTCCTCTCTCTCTGCCTGCCTCTCTGCCTACTTGTGATCTCTCTCTGTCAAATAAATAAACAAAATCTTTAAATATACTTTTTCTATAAATAATGCTTCTTTTTAAAATGCTCACATGATATGAGTAGAGGTCAATTTCAGGCAACAGGCTTGAGCAATGGAAACCTGGATAAGGTCAAAAGGCCCATGCATCTACCACAGAGATAAATGTGAACAGGATCATAAAATGACCCACCTTGAAATAGGCAGAGGCCCTAACTGACCAATTACAACTAGGCACAGTTCCCAAGATTACCAAAAAGGGAAAATTCCATGCAGTACCAACCTCTTCATTCTGCCCTATAACTGTGGCCCCTTACCACTGCCTCATGGCAGACAGTCCCTCCTTGGCTGTCCTCCCCACCTCTCTTTTGCTATGTGTTCAATAAACGTCTATCTCTTTTGTTCTTCTTGGGTGAATTCTTTCACTGCCCACACCATGGCTTCCACCCCATCACATTCCCCTACGTTTGCTGGCCCCATATCCAGTCAAGAGATCCGCACAATATGCATCTGTTTAACTCATATATTCACACTGAACCACTTTTTTCCCAGAGGAAAGTTTCTGAATCCTATAATGTTCATCTTTCCCCTACATCTCAGTAAACTCAGAGTGGGTAGGGCTTCTATTATGTTCTCAGAGTTTGTGAAGATACCATAAAACTTTGAAATTAAGGGTCCCTAACCAATCCCATATTGCATTTACGACATTCCCCACAACTGCGAATATCTTCTAGGATTCCACTAGGAACATAAACATTACTGGAAAATAGAGTTTATGAGTCCTGCTGCGTGTTCTCTGTCAGTTATTGACATTTTTCTCAGCTGTTCAGTTACATGAAAAGAGTTTCTTCTAATTATCAGACAGATGTATATAGAAGTACACCAAATCCTTAGGCAATCACCCTGTAGTTACATTGATTCCCATGAATATTACAGCAAGTTATAGGTGAATATCCTGGTGATCTATTTTTAAAGTTGATTTAGAATTCACTGTAATAAGGTATGTTCTGATTCTCCCAATAAGCCTGGAAGTTCTACAAACTACTTTAAAATGTTGAGCAGGGGCACCTGGGTGACTCAGTGGGTCAGAGCCTCTGTCTTCAGCTCGGGTCATGGTCCAGGGTCCTGGGATCAGGCCCCGCATCGGGCTCTCTGCTTGGTGGGGAGCCTGTTTTCCCCTCTCTCTCTGCCTACTTGTGATCTCTGTCTGTCAAATAAATGAATTTTAAAAAATAAAAATAAAAATAAATAAAATGCCAAGCATTGCACACCAAAGACCTTCCTAGATGCTTCCTGGGTCCTTATTTTTTAAACATAAAAGAGGGGGGGGGAAAGCCTTCTAATTGATATTAAAGATAGAATCTACCATTTTTTTTTAAAAAAAGATTTTATTTATTTATTTGACGGACAGAGATCACAAGTAGGCAGAGAGACAGGCAGAGAGGTGGGGGGTGGGGAGCAGGCTCCCTGCTGAGCAGAGAGCCCCATGTGGGGCTCAACTCCAGGACCCTGGAATCATGACCTGAGTCGAAGGCAGAAGCTTTAACCCACTGAGCCACCTGAATCTAGTATTTCTTTGGAATGAAACTCAAAAGGGCTTTTCATGTGGGTTTGGTAAGAACTATCAAGAGAGAGACAAGATTCTCCAGTCCTTTGTAGAAAGATACCAATTTTAATTATTCTCTTAGTCTAGAAGTGTGGTATTTTGCCAATTACCACTTTTATTTCATTTGTGTATCCTGTTCCTGAAGGAACTTACATCATTTTTTTTTGATTTCCACATCACAACTTAATATTATTCTTCTCTATAAATCCAAACCAGCATTTTATGTGTTAGTTTACAGAGTAGGCAATAGAAACTACAGTCTCATCACAATGAAATTATGGCAATGTCTACAAACAAGAAAGACTCACAACCATGAATCAACTGTGCAGGTATTTTAAGGAAGCCTTATGTTCCACCAACTCACCATGGGTGGTGATCTGCCAAGCTCCCCAAAGTCCTTGGTGAAAATCTGCCTCCTTTCTGCCAATATGTTTCTCTAGCAATTTCCCATTTAGAATTTCTTTAGCTTAGCTTGTTAACCACTTGTTCCTTTAAAGGATGGGTCCTCTTCCATGTACTTGGGAGTACAGGAGAAAGAGGAGGGGAGGTGGAGTGAGAAATTCCAGCTTTGTCTCGGAAGGAGCTTTCAGGGCACCAAGCAAGGCTTGTGGCTGGACCGGAGGACTTACAGACATTCATCTTCACTGACCTCACAATTTTGCCTGGGGCCTGTACTCTGTAACAAATAGGATCCTTAGAACAAATATTTTTGATTTACATTTTAAAGTCCCTATAATTCTTGCTCCATAGTAATAATTAGAGAAACAAACGGTATAAAGAATCCACTGTATGCAAGGCACTTAAAAAGTGCCTTTATTTCTTTTGGAGAAAGGAGCAAAGAAAAGCAGCTAACTGAAAGCAGAGAACTTGTGGGGAAGGAGAACTCAGAGGTTGTTAGTTACAGATGAACTGAGTAGTTTGTTAAAGCAAATAGGAAACCGGCACTCCAACAGGAGTTGGTTTATATAGCCACTCTGGTAAGGTGTAGGAAAACCAGGTAAATTCACCAAACACTCCACTGCAATGTAAAGCATTCTCCATGATTTACTCTTATTTATGCTCTACTTGTGTTTGTGAGAGGAAACCATGTGCTCCAGTAAAAAAGACTTATGAGGTAGTTATAATAGTATCCAAACCAATAGAAGTTAAAGATATAAAGCCTCTTTTAGCTATTAAAACACAAGTAGTCCTTTAGTTGTTTTGTAAATGTCAGAGAATAAAATATCCAAATAAGCCATAGCTTCGTTGCTCAAATTTTCCGGGTGAAAAACCACCAGGTGACAGTGTGACGTTAGGACAAAATGAACACACATTTTCTGAGTTCACCTTAGCCCTAGGATTTGAACATTTAGCATTGCATTTGGCTTAAGCTATGTGATTTTTGGAGACAACAAAGACTGCCTCTTACAAGTTGTTTCCAGGTTTAAAAGATGGGATTAAAAGTTTAAAATATTTTCTACTATCCCAGTTGACTCAAATTTCTCTCTTCATAGTAGGACTGCATTTTTAGTAAGAAATGATTTAAAGATTGTGACCTCTTTTGGGTGTTGTAGAAAATTCTTACGGCAAATGAGGGCACTGTAGCACACCTTGCTTTTTAAATCTGAAATGTTCATTCTGCTATTCTGCCTTCAGGGAAAGTATAACCCAGAGAGGCAACAAGTTGAGAGAAATAAGATCTTAGGTCACTGTTGCCCAGAAGTTGATTTCCTGGTGTAAAGCATGGACTCTGGATAATGTGAGAGCAAGAGCACAAGTCTGCCATTTTTAGGTTCACCAAACCTGAGGGTAGTGGATGCTGTACATCTTTTGGACCCAGCGTCAAGTGTTCACACTCTCCCTCTATTAACACCTCGGTTTCCCCATATGAGGGCATTTCTCCACTGGCGGTAGACTTGCTAAAGGGGACTCTATCTACCCAGCACCTCTCCTGGCTGTGGTATAATGAGCAAGGCAGACATGTGACTGACTTTGTGCTAGTTGGGAGGCTTAATTTCTCAATAGTTATATGGATAGTTAAAAGTCAGGCAGCTTTATGTAGGCCAAAGTGTCCCTCTCTCTTAGACTCTGAGTTGCTCAGATCTTTTCAACACACTTAATTTTTTTCCCTTAGGTCATAAGTCAAATTTTGTCGCCTACAACCAAGCATCCTGACATACCAGGTCCTCAGAGAGTGATTTATAATTGTGTTTAAAGGTAAACAAATTCTCTAAAATAAAATATACTCTCTAGTAATGGTTCTATAAAGAATTATGTCCATAATAAGGACCAGGGTAAGGATAAAGAGAATTAGAGTGTAAAAGCAAGGACTGCTTCAGACATTTAGATGATAACATATAAATGACCTCACCAAAATTCTGACCCATGGCATGGCATGGAATAGAGATAGGAATGATACAATAGTCAGAGGTGAGTATAGAGGAATAGATAAAAATATTGTAATAACTAGGTTCTAAGATATTATGGCCTGAAGAAGAAAATGTAAGGGTTCAATCAAAATATAAATAAGTGCATGAAATCACTGTTACTCAAAAATATTTACTAAAGATATAGCACATTTCTAACACCAAGAAATTACTTTTCTTCTTCCTTAAAAACAGAAGAATAAGGTTAGACATATGAAATCACATCCTAAAAAAGATATTCTATTTGGAAGGAATTATTTAAGGGCAGAGGGTGGTTGAAATTTTCTATGGAAGACATATGGAAGAATTTTTTTTTCCACTCGAAAATGAGTTTGATATGAACCTAAATTAGGAAACTCTGGGTATTCTGAATTCTGCATAATAAACAAGTATTGTTATAATAAAGATTTCTTCAAAGGAACCCCCACTGCATAGACTGTTGTTGCCACTTAGCTTGTCATTAGAGGAACAATGTCAGCATAACTACCTTGGCTCTTGGTAGAAATGCAGAATCTCAGGCTTTATCTCAGATCTACAGATTCAGAATCTGCTTTTTGAGACTACCCACAAGCGATTTGAATAAGTACTTGGATAGAGCAGAGAGCAAATATTTTACTGAATCCAAATCTCCTGGTTTCTAAGCTACTTTTTACATGTCAACAAGACATCTTTAAAATATGCATTACTTAGTGCACTAGCATTTGTTTAATTTAGTGACATTCTGGACTAAAATAACTAATTTTATTGGCAAATTATATTTCAGGTTGAAACAATGTGATTATTTGAATTGATCTTTGGACTCAAACCTAGAAATTAAAATAATTTTAATGAAGTTAACCTTCTAATTTGTGTGGTCATGGTATAGAAAGAAGCATAAAAATTAGAATGCCTTAATTTTAAACAAGAGCTGTATACAGTCACAAGAAGTGAATCCCCTATAATAATACCATGAAAAGACTTTATCATACTTTTAATAATTTCAACTTGAAAAATTTAACAGATGTGCTAAATATATATGGGACATAGACATATTATATTATGTTAGGCAGTTAGACTTGACCGAGGAGGGATGAGACAGATGCTGGCCACACCCTCGAAGCCACCTCCCTCACCCCCAGGGTTAAAGGCCGCACTTTCAGAGCCACTTCTACAGTCTAAAAGAATAAGAAAGGCCAAGCCACAGAGCTGGCCCAAATGCAACTAATGAATGGTTGAACACTACATCAAAAACTTATGGTGTACTATGTGCGGGCTAACTGAACATTAAAAACAAACAAACAAACAAACAAACAATGTGCCGTTAAGGTTACCTTAAAGTCACAACAAAGCCCATAAATATGCAATACATAAATAAATACAATTCTAACAGAATGTATCATGGGTAGGCACATATGCAGAAACCAAAATATTATATAACCACTAGCAGTCCATCAAAAATGTCAATCAAAGCCAAATTTACAGGTACACAGAGCAAGCTTCAAAGGACACAACTAGAGCTTCTTGGTGTCATTGCCTCTCTTGCTATGGCAGTGGCCCAGTTTCACTCTTGAAAGTGTACTACACTTATATACTCAATAAACCCTATCTCCCCACTCTGGTATTGGGTCTCCAATTCTGTTGGTGTATCTAGGACAAGAACTGAGCAAAGATGTAACACATGTAGACTTATAGATAGATTCATTTGCCTCGAGAACTCAAAATAAATGCCCCTGTCTAGTCCCCTCCTACATACAATGCAAAAGAATATAATGGAAATGATGAACTTGCAAGACTGGTTATAAAAATCACCGGCAACTCCACCATGCTTCCTTGGATCACTCGTTGTGGGGGAAGCCAGCCGCCATGGTGTGAGAACATTCAAGCAGCCCAATGGAGAGTAAAGAGTAAAGTATATGGTAAAGAACTGAGGCCTCCTGTTAGCACCAAACGCCAACTTGCCAGCCAGTCAAGAGAGCCATCTTAGAAGCAGACATCTCCAGCCAAAAATCTGATGGCAATCTCATGAGACCCTGATACAGAATCACCCAACAAACCATTCCTTCCTGATCCACAGAAAGTATAAATAGAATTTATTATTTTCTCTGAAGTGATTTGTTATGCAGCAACAATTAATGCTGGATATAAAGATTTAATTGATCTGAGATTGGTTTTACATTATATCATGTAAATTCACTTTACAATGCTAGTTTTAAAATGATCATCTGTAGTAAGTTTTTAGAGGTCATCTGATGTAGTACCTTACTTTCAGCAAAGCCTCATTTATGCCATTCAAGATAAATTTAACCACTTTATCTGAAGGGTTAGGAAGATATTTCCTAGAAGCTGCTGTGATGATCATCATGAAAAAGAAAAATGTTTGGACTGCCATGAACATGTGATAGTAAAATACACACAAAAAATTGTGTTTTATATAAAACCTTAAATTCTTGAGGGCAAAATAAAAAAATGGAGTGCAGATTCAAACTTTCACTTCTATTTCATTTTATTTTTTTCAGGTGACTTCTTTAAATGAACCGCACACATGTTCACCTGATTATTTTTCTCAACACAGTTTTATTCATATAGATAATAGTTATCATAAATTAGGAAAAACATGTTCCTAACAAAGAGTTGTTTAATGCTGACCAAAACCAAAGTAGGAGGGTATACACACACACACACACACATATATTCTAACTAAATCCTAGGCTTCCGAAGGCAAGGATTCTGCCTATTGGTGTTACTGGCAAAGTAAGGGAAGTGGCCTTCTGTTGGGTGGGAAAATTCAGTAATTCACTCCTCTTGACAAAAATCACAGCCAGATAGTATCCAAAATTTATAAAGAATTTATCAAACTCAACACCCAAAGAACAAATAATCCAATCAAGAAATGGGTAGAAGGGGGCACCTTCGGTTCAGGTTATGATCCCAGGGTCCTGGGATCGAGCCCTGCATCGGGCTCTCTGCTCAGCGGGGAGCCAGCTTCCCTTCCTCTCTCTCTGCCTGCCTCTCTGGCCTACTTGTGATCTCTGTCAAATAAATAAATAAAATCTTAAAAAAAAAAAAAGAAAGAAAGAAACAGGCAGAGGACTTGAACAGATATTTCTGCAAAAAAGACATTCAGATGGCCAACAGACACATGTAAAACTGCTCCACATCACTTGGTATCAGGGAAATACAAATCAAAACCACAATGAGATATCACCTCACACGAGTCACAATGGCTAAAATTAACAAGTCAGGAAATGACAGATGTTGGCAAGGATGCAGAAAAAGGGGAACCAGTGCAGGCTGGTGCAACCACTCTGGAAAACAGCATGGAGGTTCCCCAAAAAGTTGAAAATAGAGCTACCCTATGACCCAGCAATTGCACTACTGGGCACTTACCCTAAAGATACAAATGTAGTGATCCGAAGGGGCACGTGCACCCAAATGTTTGTATCAGCAATGTCCACAATAGCCAAACTATAGAAGGAACCTAGATGTCCATCAACAGATGAATAGATAAAGAAGATGTGGTATATGTACACAATGGAATACTATGCAGCCATCAAAAGAAATGAAATCTTGCCATTTGCGATGATGGGGATGGAACTAGAGGGTATTATGCTTAGAGAAATAAGTCAATCAGAGAAAGACAACTATCATATTATCTCCCTGATATGAGGAAGTGGAGATGCAACGTGGGGGGGTATAGGGGGACAGGAAAAGAATAAATGAAACAAGATGGAATCAGGAGGGAGACAAATCATAAGAGACTCTTAATCTCACAAAACAACCTGAGGGTTGCCGGGGTGGGGGTGGTAGGGAGAGGGTAGTGGGGTTATGGACATTGGGGAGGGCATGTGCTATGGTGAGCGCTGTGAAGTGTGTAAGCCTATCGATTCACAGACCCGTACCCCTCAGGCTAATAATACATTATATGTTAGTTAAAAAAATTAAAAATTTAAAAAAAAAAGTTGGAGCCAGATAAAACTCACCTCACACTCTCAAGATAAACAAGACAGCACCAAAATCTGGTGAAGATGCTCTAACAGAGAATAATTCTACAAAATCAATTTAAATTGTTGACAAACCTCACATAACATGCAGGCATTATCACAGTAAGGAAGAAAATAATCATGAAAGGCCAGTAACAAAAATAGCTGGAACTATGTGAGTACAGTTTAGGTGTGAACTTTGAGTCCTTATAGGTTGATAATGAATGAAAGCAACAATTAATAATAAAGATCTTGGAACGCCTGGGTGGCTCCGTGGGTTAAGCCGCTGCCTTCGGCTCAGGTCGTGATCTCAGAGTCCTGGGATCAAGCCCCGCATTGGGCTCTCTGCTCAGCAGGGAGCCTGCTTCCTCCTCTCTCTCTGCCTGCCTCTCTGCCTGCTTGTCATCTCTCTCTGTCAAATAAATAAATAAAATCTTAAAAAAAAATAATAAAGATCTCCACGTTAGGAAGAGTCATTTCTCACCAACCAGTATGGGAGCCAATGAGAAAGGAATTCACAGAAGATGAATAGAAGGTATAAAACAGGAAAGGAGAGAAATCTGGGCCAGATTCTGGATTCACCCAGGCAACTCTCATAGTCACATTCAACAAAAGTTTCATCAGTTCCTAGTAAAGATCAATAAGAAGTTAAAACCAGAACTCTGCTATTTTTTTATTTACGGTTTACAGGTATAACTGGTTCAAGTTAATTGCGTAATAAACTACATAGATTTCACTTCCATTTCATGGTCAGTGTATGGATTCTCAATTCCTTTATCTTACCTAAATCTCAAGCTTAAGACCTCCTTAACCTGGAAAGCAATATATTGTGAAGTTTGGATACTCATAGAGCACACAGGAGTACAGTCTACACTTTCACGCATGTCTGCATGTCTGGGCAATAGGGATCACATAGGCACAATGGACAAGATGTGCTCAACAAACTGCATTTGTCCAGATTACATGCTTACACATTTTGTTATATTTGAATTAAACAACTGAGGGAAAGGACAAAACTTTAGAGGCTTCATTGTCTGGGTTCGATTATTTTCTGAATTTGCTATATAATTTCCCCCTTGTCAAAAGGGAAAATGTACCAATTTTAAGGTATCAAGGACTCCCCCTTAGAAATACATATGACTGCCATCAGAGTATTATCACCCTTCAGAGTGGGACACACAATAGTTTGTGTCTTTCTGTAAAACGTAGGAGAAAATGTGATTCTGGGAATTTGGTCTTTGAGGAAAGGTAGCAGCTATCTTTAGAGAACTGCCAACGGAGAAGCTCATCTTCCATATCTGTTTTATATTTATGATCGTGATCCTTCCTGTTCAAGGACATCACTTTGCAGTCAGAGCAATGAGCCTTCTTCATCCCCCAAGGCCATGCAGTAATGATCATCCTCATCTATTTTTACTGAAGATACAGTCTGTGGTCCAAGAGTCAAGAAGTTGCGTTCTTTTTTTTTTCTGGTTTTGTGGCAGATGCTCCACGAATTCTTGTGGTATTTTTTCCCCCCTTCCTATCTGTTTTCTCAAAAGCAGAAGTATTTTCATTCTTTTCCTCCTCTCAGTAGGATATAGCTGGAAAAGATCTGGGAGCTTCTTGAGAAAACACATCACATAAATGCCAGATGATATTTTATTCTTCACTGTGTTAATTCTAGTTTAAGGAAGCAATCAAGGGACATGGTCAAATAAGAAGGTGGCTTCAAGAAAGCTTGGTAAATGTTTTAGAAGAATAAACTGCTTAGTCCTGGTCTCTAAGGCATTAGCAGGAATAAATAGAAATACTCAGCATAACTGTTTGCTGTGTGTATGCTGCAGTCAACATACTTGAGCTCAGAAATCTAGAGATAAAAGCTATAAATCTCAGAATGAAAAACGTTGGAATAATATGATGTGCAAAGAACAAAGGGAGGAAGTAGATTTTCAAGACCTAAGGGCAATTTAAAATATTTACATTATACCTCTATTTCAGCGAAGTCTGATTTTCACTTTTTTTTTTTTAAATAAAGATTTTATTTATTTGAGAGAGAGCACAAGCCCTGGGGGAGTAGTGGGGAGAGGGAGAAGAAGGCTTCCCACTGAACAGGAAGCCCAACAGGGAGCTTGATCCCATGATCTGAGCTTAATGCAGACCTTTAACTGACTGAGCCACCCAGGCGCCCCTGATTTTCACTCTTGACCGTATATACAGCAAAGGCTTTAACAAAGAGCTTAGGAGGAAGCAGTTGCCTGTCACTCTTTAGTCTTATCTATTGGAATGAGATTTTCAAGGTCTACTTTCATGTGGTTTTGAGGATTCTCCTGTTACTTCCAATGTGTATGTTGCATCCATTTTTTTTCCTTTTTGTTTCAATGTCTGTAGTTCTGGTTCATACCTCCTCATAGTCTGTGTATCACTAACTCAACATTCTTCCCAAGCCAGTCTCTTTGGCACATTGTGAAGAGGATAGTCCCATTATCATGGGTCTCCTACTCAAATCTTTTAGAGAGTCTTCATTGTTACCAAACCCAGTAGAAGCATCTTGTTCAGGCATTCAAAATCCACCAGTTTGTTTCAGACTTACCTCTTTTAATTTCCCACATTTTTCTATTATCAACTGTAAGGTCTGGGTGACTCCCCATGCCTTGAATAGGCTAGCGGTTTATTCACTCTGGATGTCACATGTTGTACCTTTCACTCATACTAGCATGTTCCCCTTATCCTATTAAAAAAAATTCTTGGTATGTGCTATGGTGAGTGCTGTGAAGTGTGTTAACCTGTACCCCTGGGGCTAATAATACATTATACGTTTATAAAAAAAATTAAAAAATCATTAAAAAAAAAAATTCTGGGGGCCTGCCTGAGTGGCTCAGTCCGTTAAGCACCTGACTTTTAATTTAGGCTCAGGTCATGATCTCAGGGTTGTGAGATTGAGCCCTGTGTGGGGCTCTGCACCCGGCATCAAGCCTGCTTAAGGTTCTCTCTCTCCCTCTTCCTTTGACTCTTCCACACACCCTCCCCCAAGTCCTCCCCTCATGTGTGCACTCTCTCTCTCAAAAAAAAAAAAATAAATAAATAAATTTTTTTCTGAAAACCCAACTATGAAACTTCATAACATGACCCATTTCCTGTCTCTACAATAATTTCCCTGATCCCTTCCACTTGGAAATAAATCATCCCACATGACATCGGCTTATAACATTTGTAGGTCCTATCCACAGAACTACTTAGATTATAATTCATTTATTTATTATTTTCCCCATTCATTAGTCATTCATCAAACATTTACTGAACTGAGGTATGGCGGGGTTTACCTGGGAGTTGGGAATACAGAGATGTAAAACCTTATTTATTCTTTTTTACTAACTTATAAACCACCGAAGAACACAAATGTGTAAACAAGCAACTAAAGTGCGCTGTGGAAATTGCTACAAAGAAGTGCTATATCAAGTACAATATGAGCAGAATAGAGGAATGCCTAGGACTATTTTGGGACTAATGAAAACAATAGTCTCAAAGTAATATTAATAGTAAATGAAGTGGCATCCTCGGCATTTTAGGTGCAGTGCAATTCCCTCCAGGACAATTATCATCACCTTTTACAGATGAAGGAAATGAGGCTCAGAAAAAGTTACCACTTAGGCCAATCCACACAGCTGACATGCAGCATATCCAGGTTAACACCGAACTCTGTTGGAGAGAAAAGTGGCAGGAATCAAACCAGATAGGGTGGCTCAGTCACTCTCGGGGCAGCAAACAAGGGGAAAGATGGTTTACATCTCAAATTGACAAGTGTTGGATAGCAAGTCAGTCCCCATAGAGAATATCTTTGTTATCTTTGGTAAGAGATTTCTTCTGGGGGAGTAACTGAGTTCATGGTTTGGTTTTACAAGACGTCGCTTCAGAAAGATGTAAAAATTCCTCTGATTTCAGATATGATAATGGATGAGGTCCACCAGGAAACACCCCAGAAGATTGGGTCCCATTAATCATCTGTGTGGCCTCTCTGATGACTGGTGGATGCGGAAGGTAAATATCTGCTCTATGAAGCAGACAACTGGGCATGAACCCTCATAGCAGAAGGAAATCATCAAGAAGTAGAGGGCTGACCATGCTGGACAAGGAATTGCATGTATACACCTAAATAAGGATTTCTCTGTGTCCTCACAAACAAATGAGGTCATGCCGGGAATTCCATCCCTGGGGATCTGGCGTGACTGACAAGCAGCTCTATAAATGCACATGTTTGGCTCATTATATTTTTTTGTATAGTTTGTATTAATATAGTTTTAATAAGTAAAGTAAAGATTAAAGTATTTATAAATACTTTGAAGTATTAATATAGTATTAATATGTTTTTAAAGTATCAATATATTACTATTATATTAATTTATTGAAGTATTAATATAGATTAAGTAAGTAAATATTTTTAGGTTAAAAAATTTGACCTGCCATCTTTGTGCAATTTAAACACCTCAAATTTGAAGACAAATAAAAGATTGTGTATTCAGAAAAAAAAAAGAAAGAAAGAAAGAAGCAGTCAGGAAAGAAGAAAGTAAAAAAAAAAAAAAAAAAAGCCAGCAGATAGGGTGGAGGAATGCTAAGTGGAAAGAACGATTTTTTCCCTCTGCTAGAGAGCAAGTTATTTGATTTTTTTAAAAGATTTTATTTATTTATTTGACAGAGAGAGAGTGATCACAAGTGGGCAGAGAGGCAGGCAGAGAGAGAGGGGGAAGCAGGCTCCCTGCTGAGCAGAAAGTCCGATGCGGGGCTCGATCCCAGGACCCCAAGATCATGACCTGACCCACTAAGCCACCCAGGCACCCTAAGTTATTTGATTTTATAAGATGCAAGATCTTATACAAGTTTCTTTCTCATGTATTGTTTACATGGTAGTGCCTTTAACTAAAAAGTTAAATATCACTCAATGTAGGCAGAAAGAAAGTTTAGACTATGGCAGGTTAAAGTCACTAGATTTTAGGCCACTTAGTAAATAAAATCCCCTTTTCCCCCATGCAGGTTTGGAATAAACTGGAGCTGGAAAGATGGTCAAGAGATGGATGTGAATTTATCTTAATTAATGTTACAGCCTAGGTTGGAAGTCAGTGAACCAAGTGTCCTGACGGAAACTTGTTGACCCTGTGGTGGGCAGGTCTAGAAAGTATCGGACCTCACTGCAGGGGCAGTGTCCCCTGCAAGACCTGCCACACCTGAGCACACGCAGGCTCTAAAGGGAGGGAGAGGGAAGGGCCAGGACCATGCCAGCCCTTCCTGTGCCCAACCAGTCCTTAGATCTTCATCCTCCCCTGGGGATGAGGACAAAGAAGAAAAAAGCAAGGCCCGTTGCTCAGCTGGACTACCTCCACGTGGAAATACGTGGTAAGGGCAAAAGATTTTACCCCCAAAGAAAGATGCTTGCCCTGGCTATGGTTTTTCTTATGCAATCCTATGCAGTTGGAAATAAAAGTAAAGTACAAGATGGGATCGGGAGGGAGACAAACCATAAGAGACTCAGAATCTCACGAAACAAACTGAGAGCTGCCGGGGGTAGCGGGTAGGGAGAGGGGGGTGGGGTTATGGACACTGGGGAGGGTACGTGCTATGATGAGTGCTGTGAAGTGTGTAAGCCTGACAATTCACAGATCTGTACCCCTGAGGCAAATAATACATTATGTGTTAATAAAAAACAAAAAACAAACAAACAAAAATGTAAAGTTCAAGGAGATTCAACTGCAAGTTAATAGTACAAGGAGATTCAACTACAAGTTAGAAAATGTGACTTCCAATAAATACTCTGTCACTAATGGGTTTTGTGGCCTTGACAATAAAATCACCTGGGAGGTTTCCTCATCTCTATAATTGGAGCAACAGGCTAGATCATTTCCTTTCAGCTCTAAGATTTTAAAATTCAGACATCTCTGAGGCAGCTCTCTTCAACTCTGCTGGTAGGTATGGAATGAAAAACTTGGACCTGGTGAGTGCTGTGAAGTGTGTAAACCTGGTGATTCACAGACCTGTACCCCTGGGGATAAAAATATATGTTTATAAAAAATAAAAAATATAAAAAAATATATATATGATGATTTTTTTCTAGAAAACAAGGAAATGAAATTAATAAACAGAATTAGGGGTCCATGTATGAACAATGGTCATGATGGTCATAAGACTGAAAAATACCAGTAAGAATATTTTTCCCTGCAACATTTAAGCTGTAGGAATATATTTTATATTAAGGAAAAAAATTGGATTTAGGGGCGCCTGGGTGGCTCAGAGGGTTAAAGCCTCTGCCTTCGGCTCAAGTCGTGATCCCAGGGTTCTGGGTTCGAGCCCCACATCAGGCTCTCCACTCAGCAGGGAGCCTGCTTCCCCCTCTCTCTCTGCCTGCCTCTCTGCCTACTTGTGATCTCTGTCTTTCAAATAAATAAGTAAAATCTTTAAAAAAATATATGATGAAGAAGATGGGATTGGGAGGGAGACAAAACATAAGTGACTCTTAATCTCACAAAACAAACTGAGGGTTGCTGGGAGGGAGGGGGTTTGGGAGAAGGGGGTGGGATTATGGACATTGGGGAGGGTATGTGCTTTGGTGAGTGCTGTGAAGTGTGTAAACCTGGTGATTCACAGACCTGTACCCCTGGGGATAAAAATATATGTTTATAAAAAATAAAAAAT